>NC_135484.1:20675960-20975960 GCF_052094955.1 Ictidomys tridecemlineatus
TTTAACACTGTTTTTTTTTAAGTGAAAAAAAAAATGAGCTGGAAAAGAAATGTAGAAATGAGATCAACAAATAGATTCAATAATTTACCATCAGAAGTTTCCTCAGAGCTGCCAGTAAATCCGTTGCAAAATACAAAATTAATATTTATGAGTGAGGCATATAGGTACTTCATCAGCCATTGCCTGGTAATTCATTTAGCTTCTCTGTGGTTCCATTTTCTTAGTGCTATGGTGGAATAAATTGATGCCACTCAATTTGAGTGAGGAAGACAGGGCTTGATATGGGGGGAAAAAGGACTTTAAATTTTAAAAAATATAATCAGGCCATCTTCCCTGAATGGCAAAAGAAATCAGTTTTCACCTAATAGAGGATTTTGTAACTTGATTCAAGTTCAGGAAAGAGTCAAAACCCCTTACAAAAATGCCAGAGTTTATTTTACATGAGGGACAGGGTGCGTATTCTTTCTCCACATGAGATGTGATTGTATAGTCAAGAAAAGAACAATTTTGGCTATGACAATGTGTGTCAGCATTGCATAAAAACTTGTGATGAATTTTACTGGACCTATGTCTGGTTGGGAGACCTAAGTCTATAGGAAGGTCCTACGTCCACCCTCGGTTGCAAGACTATGGCCCATAATCTCCCTTCTGAATATTGACCAAGCAGAGAAGAGACACCTGAATTAATATTGGACTGAAGTTTAGGGAGATACAAAGGGTTGTAGAAGCATTTCCTGGCAGAAAGGAATAGAGACAGGGAAAGGGTCAGGAGGCTAGAGAAAGGGTATTGAAGGGAAAGGAACCATGGAAAAGAAAGAGGACTAAGATGAAGGAGAGAGAGAAGGAGAGAGGGAGCAGGGCATGGACCCCACTCCTTTTAGGGTCAAATCATTAGATAACAGGCTTCTCTGAAGTCTGAGCCCTTAACTCCCTTTAGCCCCCATCTTAATTGGGTGAATGTGATGGGATGGAGAAGACTGGCAGTTTGGAGAGCAGAAGAAAAGATGATACCCTGCCACTCTCTGCACAGGTTTGATCAGAGATAGAATTGAGAGGGAACTCCTCCATCCCCACTCCTACCCCACTCTAATCCTGGAGATTTCTAGGTAGAGCCACCAGGGACGCCAGTGTGGACAGATACACAGGCCTGAAACAGAAAAGAAGTCTTCGATTGGCTCCTACTATAATTCAGAAAGGAGAAAACTTTATGACCAGGAGTAATAAGTCTTTAAATGTATGCCAAACATCAAATAAAATGATTTAAATAAAAACACTTTTCAATCTATAAAGTGCTATACAAATAAAGATATTATTTTTAATTATGTACTAATAACTCAGTTATATGCATCTTAACCCTAAGTTATTGTTCTGGTCTTCCATGTCTAATGCCAAAGTAAATTTTTTAAATGCCTACGTATTACCATTCTCAGTTGAAAGCCACTTAGGATTAGGTATAAAATCAACCAATTGGCTTGTTCTCAAGGTAAGCAAGGACAGGGAATGTGTGTGAATAGATGTCTGTGGCCCAGAGTATAAATAAAAAGAAACTACATTTATTCACTGAATGATTTGAGAGAATCTACTTTGTCCCAGACAGTATGAAAGGTATCAGAGACAAACAATAAAGAACAGGTTGTACTCTCAGGACATCTCACTCTAAGGGAAGATACAGATGACAATTCAGTTGAATTTAGGACAGGATGTGCTGTGATGGGAACATTACTTTTCTTAGGCACAAATTAAAAAAAAGAAAAAGAAAACATTATATTCCAAGGAGTTGGTCTGCTGTGTGGACTACAGGTTCCACATCCCATCTCTGACAATATGTAAAAATATACCTACAGAAAGGGTATTAAAACTGATTGCCTAGTGATTGAGACTGGCAGATCTGTTGTTACCAAGACTGAGATTTGTTGAGAACTGTGGGTTCCAAGTAACATAAATGCATTCTAGAATATACTGAGTGTGGTGACAGAGGGTGAGCAGTAGAATAATAATAGACATGGAAATACAGAGAACAGATCTCCACCATACAGAGGCGGTTGATTATAGAGTCTGGGCTCTAAATCATGCTACCTATATTTGAATCACCTACTCCATGATCTTGATCAAGCGATTTAACTTTTCTTTCCCTTGTATTCTAATTTGTAAAATGGGGTCAATAAAAGTATCTAGCTCAAAAATTATTTTGAGGATTGAAGAGAATATTCTTGAAAAACTCTTAAAGCAATTCCGACAAAAAAAAAAGTGAGGTCTCAGTAAATGTTATTCATCATGAGTGTTATGTTTGCAGGCTCTAGGCAAAGTGACATGGCAAGAACTCCTGGGAAGGAAAACTGACTGCAGTTAGGCATTTCTCGTGAAGTTTGGAGTATCATAAACTGATAAGTCACCGACAATCTGAGTAGTACTGAAGACCAAGTTTTGTCCACCCTCTCAAACCCCAATGCTTCTTCTGCTACCAATCGGTTCACTTTCACGGAGTCTCCATCACAGTTATGACTCAGCATTTCTCCCTTATTCTGTGTCTTTGTTCTGTCCACAGTCTAGCTGCACTAGGGCAATGGGGTAGGTTACTGAGAGATCACAGAAGACACCTGGAATCAAAGTGCAAGACAAGGTTTATTGGAACTGGCTTATAGGCCAAGGTCCAGTGGCAATAGGCTAGAAAGTAGTACCTCCTACCTTCATGGTGCTTCACCAGGAAATCCAGTGGTGACAGGATGGACAAGTAGCACCTCTGTCTCTCACAGTACTTTGTCAGAAAGTCCAGTGGCAGCTGGCTTGATAAGTGGCACTTATCTTTTACACAGTGTGCTGTTCTGCACCAGTTACTGCAGAGACACAGGTTTTTATAGATTAGTCTACATAAAGGTGACATCATTACCCTGCTGGGTCCCATTGAATGACTCGCACGTCAAGGACCAGCTGCTTTGTCATATGCTCATGAAAGCAGCTTCTACAGATGACACTAGTTCCCAGTGTCCGTGTGGACATTATGGTCTGGGCCCACTTTCATTGTCTCCTGGACTGAGCTAGTCTTCTGAATGGAAAGGGGCATCTCAAGGACATGATGTTGGATGTTGCTACCACCTTTTCAAGTATCATAAGTCTTCTTTCCTTGACTTCATTGCTTCTGACTTTCCAGCTTCTGCCTACTCATGATAGTTCCATGCTATCTCTGTGTGCGGCACCTAATTTCTACCTTAAGTACTCACCCCTACCCTGTTTTTTTTTTTTTCTTCTTTCTGTATTTTACATTCAGATTTCTTAAGAGGGACTCTAATCAGTCATGTGCATCCCCTCCAGGCAAAACAGTCCTATGTTTGGCAAGCCAAGTAAACCCCGTTGAGTTGGGCATCTGCTCCTGGTATAATTTGTAGTGGCTACTGTGATGGCACTGGGTGGAAAAGAGAATGGTCACCTTGGTATCAATTTGCAAATGTGTATATGTCCACCTGTGCATCTCTTTTTTGCATTTTTTGTGCATCTATTTTCAAATGCAACCTTTCTCCATATCGACTAATAGAATTAAATATTTGAATTCCTACTGTGGACTGGCCCAGCCTGTGTCCCAGGTAAGAAGAATATGAAGAGGTTCCTGCTTCAGGGACAGAGAAACAGAACAGGTAAGAATCCACCTAGCCCTGCTTCCCATTAAAAAGCTTGGGCCAGAACTTCTTAAAAGAGGGCAGTAACCACTTGACAGACTGTGAAACTTGAGCCCTGGTGTACTAGGGTACTTCCAACCACCACCTGTCAGGAAAAGCTAATCGAATACTGTGTGAAGTGCACAGAACACACAACAAAATACCATTATCTTCTGAAAAGTTTCATTGCAATGATTAATATGATGGAAGTCCTTCTCAACCATCATATCTCCTGAATTAATAGCACATGTGTCCTCTTTCATCAAAGAGTTTATGAAGTTATATATTTTGCTGGCACCTAAGTGATCTAATTTTCCTTTTATTGTAAAATGAGGTGATTGAACTACATTGACCCTGAAAGTCCCCAGATCTGGCTTTCTGTGATCTGTGTCTTCATGTAATCTATGTCCAGTGTTGTAGACTACCTCAAACATTTGTGGAATCCCATCAAACATAACTTAGAACAAAAGTTACATAAACAAAGGAAACAAACACTAAATGAAATATATTTGATCCCTCTATTTTGACAACATATGTTTAAAAGACCTGAGAGACTGGATTTGAATTTAGAGTTCTTGGAATCCTTGGAGTGTTAGAATGGGGCAGCAATGGGAAAGCCCGCCTCTCTACCCAAACAGGCTAACTTAAGACTATTCCCCTTCATTCCTCATCCCAGGTTCTGTCCTGCACAAGGAGTGGCCCTATGCACTCCACAATTCACACATGCAAGTCCATTCATACACTCTAATCCTGAAACTACTGCTCCTTAACCATGCCTTGGCCTGAGGTTGTGCAGAAAGTCCACTGTTAGGTTGAGAAGACAGATTGGGAACTGACTTGAGGTCATTTGGGCAGGAACTTTGGGGGTCCTAAGAACTTGGTGTATGATCTAAAAAGGGGTTGATCAGGGCACTAAGCAGGCATATCCTCTCAGTTTCATAAACTATTTGGCAGAAATGGGTTTGGCCAGAGGAGGAAGGACAAAGCTAGGCGCCTTTACCTATGTCTTCGAGGGGTACTGGGCTGCCTGAGACTCCGTAGCCTATACTATCAAATTTGAAAAATCAGGTACTAAATTACTCTTTTGTCTGAATTCATTTTTCTGATCTTGAAATTCTATACATTTAACATAATAAACAAATATTTAGAGATATATTTTTATCCTCATTTGTAGATTTCCAAATTATGAGCATTGGAAATGCAGAAAAATGAGATATGAAGTGCTTCAAGGTTTGACCACATAATTTAGAAGTGGTCCTGTGGGATTCAAACAAGCCCCAACCAACTCCAAAATGAAGATTCATAACTATTCTCAATCTCCATGAGATAAAACCTGTTCAAACTATTTTTAGCCACGTTTCACCTTATTGGCTTAAGTCAAGTCATCAGAAATATTTTGATTCTGCTTATTTATTTAAAGTAATATGTTTCACACACAATTGAATTTCTGTGTCATGCATGGATGCAAAACAAAAGGAAATATATCTTTAAATTCAAATCAGTGGAGCCAGCCCCAGGACAACAGGTCCATTTATTATAGAGTGAAATGTAAATTAAGAGAGCCAAGAGGAAACCTGCTTTCTTGCCGGTAAAGTATTTCAGTACAACCTTCAAATTTAGCTGGCTTCAAATATACATGAACACACATACACACACACACACACACACACACACACACACACACATTGGCAGAGTATTCCTCTCTCTCATTAGGCTGCTATTATTCACTTTCTATTTCTCTCTAAATAATGGAATTTCTACTTTCTTTAAAAAAATAGAAAATAGGAAAAAAAAAAGAAACAACACATTTTCAGAAAATGCATCTACTAATGTTGTCCAGATTTAAAAGAAAAACATAATTACTCTCTAACGTCCAGAATTCTTGACTGTAATTTTGAAATCTCAGGGAAGTTCTACAGATGGCAAATTTACTGAACCTTCTGGGTAAGGTTCCAGCTGAACTTGCACTTACCTGCCCAAGACCACTCACCTCACCACACATTCAGGACCTTTTAACAATGAGCTAGGTCCCTCCGTATGGAATGTCAACAAAGCAGTGGAAGAAACAGACAAAAATATCTACCCTGTGGAGCTTAAATTTTAGTGATAGGACTCAAAAAAAAATTTTTTTTAGAAGAGAAGGAAAGTGTTGAAAGGAGAAAGGTGCAAGTCTAAATAGGAGGGCCAGGGAAGACCCCACTGAAAATATTTGTGTAAAAACCTACCTGAAGTTAACCAAGAAGAAAATGAAACTCATAGGTTTGGAAAGAGTACCCTGGGCCAAGAGAACAAGTACAAGGATCCATAGGTGACCGTGTGTATTAGTTTGCTAAGGCTGCTGTAACAAACTACCTCAGTCTGGATGACTCAAACAAATTTATTTTCTAACAGTTCTGGAGGCTGGAAGTTCAAGATCAAGGTTTGGTGAATCTGGTTCCTCCTGAGACCTCGTTCCTTGGTTTATGGATGGCCTCCTTCCTGCTGCCTCTCAGTGTGGTTGTTCCTCTATGCATGCCTGCCACTGATATTTCTTTGTGTGTCCTAAAGACTTTTTAAAAAGACACTAGTCAAATTGGATTATGGCCTACTCTGATGGCTTTGTCTTAACTCAATAATCTCTTTAAAGGCCTTCTTTTTAAATACATTCATATTCTGAGGTCCTAGGGGCTCCTACATATGAATTTGAGGGGACAGAATTCAGTTCACAACTTTGTATAACTGGTGTCAAAGATCAGTAGAGGCCGGTGTGACTACAGTGAAGTGAGCTGGGGCAGAGTAATAGGAAAGATAATTAATAATAATCAGAAAGATAAATGGAAGGGAAGTCAGATTATACAGCACCCTGAAGGTCATTGTAAAGCTATTTCCTGTACTCTAAATGACACAGGAAGTCATTAGAATATTTCAGAGATGAGCAAGTATTTTGAGAGAGCATACAATTGATGATGCAGAATAATCCAGAGAAAGATTTGTATCTAATATGTTTCTGAAGTCCAGAGAAAGACTTGTATCTAATATGTTTCTGCTGCAAGACTTGAGAATTTTGTTTTCACTAGGCTTAATCTGTTTTTTGTTGTTATAATGAAATGGCACTGATGGAGAAATTTATAAAGAATAGAGGATTATGTGGTTGTGATTCTGAAGGCTGGGAAGTTCAATATCAGTGCCATGTGTCTGGTGAGGCCTTTCTTGCTGGTGGGGATTCTCTGCGGAATCCTAAGATCCCACAGGGTGTCATATGCCATGACAGTACTTCCTAGCCAGGGGTCTCTCCTCCTGTTGTGATAAAGTCACATTGGATTGGGGCCCCAATCTTATAGGCCATAATCATTACCAGGGTGTTGTTCCAAATTCCATAAGTTAAATTTTTAATGCCTCAGGATGGGGATTAGATTTTAACCTGAATTTTGGTGGGAGCCTTGAAACCATAACAACTAGGTGATTCCCTTCTCAGAAGCCCTCGTGGTAGATTCTTCTATCTTTTCTTGTAGCTATGTGAAGTTTTGTTCCATTTATCTGGAGTTCATGCTATGAGGTGATTATAAACTTAGAATTGTTATATCTTTGAGTGAATTTAACATCATCTTTTTGAAGGGGCCATCTTTATCTCTTTTGTCTGAAGCTTTTGTCTCAAGTCTATTGCATTTGATGCTAATATGGCTACAGAAGCTTTCTTTCTGTGACGCTTACCAGATGTGGTAGTCATTCCTCCTCTGTGCCAAATGCTTCTTTCTGTTTTCCTTCTTTCCGGACCCCTGTGGTTCAAGGGGCTGAGGGAATTATGCTGAACAAATGATCTGTAGGTGGAAACAAAGAAGGAGAACTACAGTTGCCAAAATGAGCTCTTCCTACAGACACCAGGAGCAGCCTTATTCAAAGGAATAGATACTTCATCACCCTGGCTTTAGAGGAAGGGGCATAAGTCAGAGCCTTCAGTGACCCATCCTGGACACGAGTGAGAAATACGTTTCCATTTTAAGTCAACGAGATTCTGGAGTTATTTGGTACCACAATGGGCTAATTATGACTCATACACCAGAGCACTTTAAATTCTTTCACTTTTAGTCTTTATCCCAGAGGATGGTCCTATAGCATCCATGGCATCTACCCACTAAATTCCAGTAGTACTTCCCACTCCCCAGAAATAACAATCAAAATGTCTCCAGACTATGACAAAATCATTACAATTTTTTTCCACATTTCCCAATGAATATTATGCTCTTTAAATGCTTTGACTCAAAACATATCCTAACTTCTATGTTGTTTTTGTACAGTATTTTAGTTTTATCTTATTCTAGAACTTCACAAATTAGAAGCTATTGTTGTTTTATGGTTATATTTGTTGGGATCATCCCATATATACCCTTTCTTGTCATTCACTCATAGATTTCAAACCTTCCATATGGGATTACATTTTTCTACCTGAAGTACATCCGTTAGAACTCCTCTTGGTGGGGATCTAGTGTAATAAGCTCTTCCCACTTCTAACTTGATTGAAAATGTTTACAGTGCTCCCTCATCATTGAAAGCTATTTTTTAAATATTTGAGTAATTTCTTAGAGAATGCTGAACTTATTGGATTTTTATTTCTCAGCATACAGAAGATAATATCTCACTGCACAGTTGTCCCTATGTATCCATTGGGGATTGGTCCCATGAACCAAGTCTCTTATATAGGATTTTATAGTATTTGCATGACCTACACACATCTGCCAGAGTACTTTCAATCATCTCTACATTATTTATAAAACCTAAGAAAATGTAAATGCTATATAAATAGTTGTACTATTATTTTTAGAGAATGACAAGATAATATGGTTTTATGTATGCAGTACAAATACACATTTTTTTCTATTTTTTATTCCTATTGGTTAATCCATAAGTACAGAACCCCTGAATAGAGAAGAACAACTTTGGGTTTTTTTTTCTTTTCTTTTCTTTTTTCTTTCTTTTCTTGGGGGGGTACTATTGTGAAGAGAATGCTTGAATTAATTTTCCTTTAGGTTAATGTCTTTTCACTCTACACATTTAATATGTACTCTTTGTCATTGATATTCTCCAACATGATATGTCTTTTTATTTTACCTGCTGTAATAATGGATTTGAGGTTCGATGTCTTTTAACAACCCTTAAAATCCTTTCTCCCCATACTCTTATCTTCTTCTGAAATTATACTATATTATTTGTTCTCAGGACATTATGCTAAGGGATACAAGCTAGACACAGAAGGAAAAACAACGCATGATTTCAGGTAGTATCTTTAAAAAATCAGATACATAGAAATGGAAAGTAGGCAGAGGGGGACAGAAGTGTTGGAAAAAAGTACCAAGTTGCAGTTATGCAAGATGAATAAATGTAGAGATCTAATGTACAGATGATGATAATAGTTAATAATATTGTATTGTGTATGATAGGTTTTCCAAGAGAGTACATTACAGGAGCTTATTTATTTATTTATTCTAATTAGGTATATAGACAGCAGAATGCATTTTGATTCATTGTACACAACTGCAACACAACTTTTCATTTCTCTGGTTGTACACAATGTAGCATTGCACCATATGTGCAGTCATGCATGAACCTAGGGTAATGATGTCCATCTCATTCCACAATCTTTCCTGACCCCCTGTCCCCTTCCCGTTACTCCCTCCCCTTTGCCCAATCATAGCTTACCCCATACCCCACCCATTATGGATCAGGATCCACTTATCAGAAAGAACATTTGGCCTTTGGTTTTTGGGGATTGTCTTTCTTCACTTAGCATGATTGTCTTCAACTCCATCCATTTACCTCCAAATGCCATGATTTTATTCTCTTCTAATGCTGTGTGTATATACCACAATTTCTTTATTCATTCATCTATTGAAGGGCATATAGGTTGTTTCCACAGTTTAGCTATTGTAAATTGAGCTGCCATAAACATTGATGTGGCTGCGTTACTATAGTGTGCTGATTTTAGGTCCTTTGAGTATAGACTGAGGAGTGGGATAGCTAGGTCAAATCGTGGTTCCATACCAAGTTTTCCAAGGAATCTCCATACTGCTTTCCAGACTGGTTGCACCAATTTGGAGTCCCACAGGCAATGTATGAGTGTGTCTTTCACCAACATCCTCGCCAACACTTATTGTTGCTTATATTCTTGATAACTGCCATTATGAATGGAATGAGGTGAAATCTTAGAGTAGTTTTGATTTGCATTTCTCTAATCACTAGAGATGTAGAACATTTTTTCATATATTTGTTGATCAATTGTATATCTTCTTCTGAGAAGTGTCTGTTTATCTCCTTAGCCCATTTATTGATTGGGTTGTTTTTTTTTTTTTTTGGTGTTAGGTTTTTTGAATTCCTTATATATCCTGGAGATTAGTGCTCTATCTGACATGTGTGTGGCAAAAATTTGCTCCCAAAATATAGGTTCTCTCTTCACCTCATTGATTGTTTCTTTTGCTAAGAAGAAGCTTTTTAGTTTGAATCCCATTTATTGATACTTGATTTTATTTCTTGCTCTTTAGGAGTCTTGTTAAGAAAGTTGGGGCCAAATCCATAATAGTAAAGAATTCATTTAAAAAAATAAAGAGACCCAGAATAGCCAAAGCAATCCTTAGCAAGAATAGTGAAGCAGGAGGCATCACAATACCAAATATTAAACTATACTACAAAGATATAATAACAAAATGACATGACATTGGCACCAAAATAGACATGTAGACCAATGGTATGGAATAGAAGACATAGAGACAAACCCACATGAATACAGTTATCTTGTTCTAGACAAAGGTACCAAAAACAGCCTCTTCACAAATGGTGCTGGGAAAACTGGAAATCCACATGCAGCAAAAGGAAATTAGATCCCTATCTCTCACCAGGCACAAAACTCAACTCAAAGTGGATCAAGGATCTAAGCATTAGACCAGAGACCCTGTGCCTAATAAAGGAAAAAGTAGGCCCAAAACTACAGGAGCTCTTAACACACACACACACACACACACACACACACACACATACACACACACAAAATGGCTATTTGAGGACAGGGACATGTTCATTTGCTTGATTAGTATTTATTTCACTATGTATGTGTATAACATCATTCATGCTGTACACTTTAAAAAAGAAATTCTTGCTCTATGAGCCAAATTTATTAACTACTTTTCCCTCCCTCTGGATCACATTATGAAAAACTTCCTCAGAGTCATGTTCTATTTTTTATTTGTTATTTTTAGTTGTACATGACAGTAGAATATATCTGGTATATATACGTGGAGTATAACCTCTCATTTTTGTGGTTATACATGATGTGGATTTACACTGGTTGTATATTCATATCCCATATTGTATTTTCTTAAATTTTCTTTGGCTGCTTCTGATCCTCTTAATAGAGGATCTAATTTCAGTTATAATGTTTCTTAACTCTAGAAATTCCAGTTGTTTCTTTGACAAATCTGTTTAGTCACTTTATACTCTCTTGATTCTTCTCATTTTTTTCTATTTTAAATCATTCTAAATATACTTTATATTCTCTGAAAATGTCAGCACCTGAGGTTTTGCAGGTCTAATTCCATAGATTGTTGATTGCCATAGGTCTTGTTCATGGTGCTTTGCTTTCTGTGTATTTTATTGGTTTTTGAATTTTTTTTTTTTTTTTGCTTGCTTGCTTGGCCTGAAGGTCAAATATGAGACTACTTTAATACAATCTTTAATTTAAGGTTTTCAAACCTACCTGTAGGAAGTGTTGTTATTTTGAATTCTTAGGAAAGATTTTTTTTTTTCACCCAGATTCATCTAGACAGCCATACTTCCTCACTATTTCGTTCCTGAATATGCTCAAAATCTAATTATTTTTATGTGATAGAGAGATGAGCATAGTACAAAGATCATAAGTTTTGAAGTAAGAAAGGCCTTATTTGAATTCCATATAAACAGCCTAACATCCACAGTAAGATTTTCCTCACAAGCATACTTTACATATTGAATAAAGTGCGTGTGTGTGTGTGTGTGTGTGTGTGTGTGTGTGTAATATCAGGTATCTAGTATATCCATGATGTTAGCTTCCTTATTTATAAAATGCTCATGTTTTGCACTTGTCACTATTTTTGCCTATGTCATCTGCAAGTAAATCTTCCTTTGCTGGTTAGAAAATAGGCAACACAATTTTGGTCTCCTTTCTCATTTCCCATCTTTATTCACGTAACTTGCTTTTGCTTGCAATTCCCCGGCTATTGGCTATAATAAACCAACTTGATCTTCCTAGAAATATAATTCCTGCATCAGAGCAGGCAGAGGATAAAAATAAAGTATTAATAAAATAGAAGTTATTCTTCTATAGGAGTTGCTTAGGATCAGGAAAACACACACACAATTTATAAATTTATTTCTCAAACTCTATACAAATTCTTGCATCCCAGACACCAATAGATAAGGTAAATTTGATTTTGAGATTTTTTTTTCTCTCTTACCTATGCTTATACCAAGGAAAACTCAACTAGTAGAATACAATATGAGACACAGTAAAAGATTTCCTTGTTGTTATATCTCTTAAATTTATGACAAGCCTTCTCCCAAGATGACCTTCTCAAATTGGATAATTTACTCAGTTGGAATGTTTTGCTTTAATTTTACAGGGAAGAAAAAGTGAAGGAAAAATAAATTATATTAGTAATTTAAGAAGCAAGAAAACTTTTAGATTATGCCCTTAGGACTCTTTTGTTGTTGTTTTTGTTGTTGTGTAATTCCAGTCTCTTACAGTTTTTGCATTTGCAATCATAATTCTAGAAAATAAAAATTAACACTCATTCATAGCATGGAGGTGGGAGAAAATCTCCAGTGTCTAAGAAAACATGAATTTTCTTTATAGTATTTCATTTACTGAATAAGGAGCATATAATGTTAATATTAGAAGAAAGCCTAATGTTAATACATTAACAAATACTTACTAGTACTTTGTATCAGCATATAAAATATCATAATGTATATCAAGTCTCTTAATTCAAACTCAAGTACCCAAAGAGCTAACTGTGGGAGACCAACCTTGCATGTGACTGAGTCACACTCCCCTGCTGGGTGCTGAGATGCTCAGTCACAGAAATGTGGCAGAGCTTTCCCCACCCTTGTTGGATTCGAGGATCCGTGTCTAGTGCATGGGTGTGTCTTGCTACAGCCCCATGGGTGAAGCTATGCTCACCTGCACCTTTGTAATATAACCCCTTGCCCTGTTTAGGATAGAATCTTCCATGGAAGTTCCTTGTGCCCTTGGGTGTGACCTACCTAGGTGTCAGTCAACCTGATGACAGTGGACATCATGAAGATAGACTCAGCCCCCTGAAACCTGACCCCTTGCCTCATTTGAATAGCTTCTCCTCTATAAAAGGGGTCAGCGTGTGCGCTCTCTCTCTCTCTCTCTCTCTCTCTCTCTCTCTCTCTCTTCCTGAGGACCCTTAAGGTCAGAGGAGCCATCACAGCAACCCCAAAGAAAAAGATATTTGTGTCTCTTGTGTGGTTATTTTGTGCAGCCCAGTCAGCCCAGTTCAACTGGAGTAACCCCTGAGCCTTTTAAGTTGAGAGAACAGGAACCTGGCAGCTAACCACAAACATTGCCAAGCGTCTTATTAATATGGTAATTACCAGAGATTGGGTGACTTAAACATCAGAAACTTACTTCCTTTGGTGCTGGAAACTAGAGGTCCAAAATCCGGGTGCTAGCATGGTTGGGTTCTCTTCCTGGTTTGCAGATGCTGTCTTCTTGCTGTATCTCTATTTGCTGGAGAGAAAGATCATCACACTCTTGTCTCTTAAAATAACACTCATATTATGAGAGCCCCACCCTCATGACTCAATTACCCCTCATAGCTTCTACCTTCCAGCACTATAACATTGAGATTGGATTTTCGCATCCAACTTTTTGGTGGACACAAACATTCTATCCATAGCACCAAGGTGTTAAATTCTAAGACAGCAAGAGAGTCTTCTCCTTTTCACAAAGTTCAGTTTGGGGTCAGTATATGATGGGATGAGGAACATCTCAGAAACTCTCTCCTTTAGCAGCTGGAAAAGTTCTGGCTTTGCTGAATTTAGAATAGAAAGTTTTCTTCTCAGAACTGAAAAACTTCTCAGAACTCAAAAACTCAAAAATTAACTTTTTCTTGGAAAGCAAAGCACTAAGAAATATGAACCTAAATAAATTAGCCTTGCCACAAGCAGTGCTAAGATATCAAGAGTATTTGACCCAAAATCGTTGTGGCAGAAATGCTATATTTTATACAGTTGTCTTTCACACTAAATTGTGGACACAAAATAGCCCCGCTTTCAGAATATTTTGATGCTCCATTCTCTGTAGTGCCCCCTGAGTGTCTGAGTCTTTTTTTCCATTGCCAATAATACAACAGCTTAGGTGGTTTGGGGCCAAAATAGAGGGGCTACATCTGGTGATGACTCTCTTGCTGGCAAAGTCTAGGAATGTCACAGGACATCTCATGTAGAAAGACAGGGAGTGCCCCCGGAGACTTAGCCAAATTGACTAGCAAACCCAATCTGGGGATAACCCATTAGCCACTAACCATGAATGGATTAATCCATTCACCTCTTAAAGGCTCCACCTCTTAATGTCTCATAATAGGAATTCAATTTCACTGTGAGTTTCAGAAGAGACAAACCGTGTTCCAACCGTAGCACTGAGAATTGCACCAGGCCATAAGCTTATTCAGAAGAAAAGAAACAAAATTCACGAAACTGCCTGCTGACTAGAGCCTCACTGATGGATTAGGCAAGAGGGAAACATCGTTCAACTCAACTCGCCCTGTGTGTTAGTCAGCTCTTCATCCCAGTGACCAAAATACCTGACAAGAACAAATTAGAGGAGGAAAAGTTTATTTGGGGGCTTGTTGTTTCAGAGGCTTAATCCATGGATACCCACTCCACTGCTCTGGGCCCAAGATGAGACAGAGCACCATGGCAGAAGGGCGTGACAGAGGGAAGCTACTCTGCTTACAACAGCCAGGAATCAGGGAGAGAGAGGGATACAGGGTATATGAACCCTTCCAGGACAATTCCCTAGTGACCCACCTCCTCCAGCAACCCCCCACCTGCCCACAGTTACCACCCAGTCAGTCCATTCAAACTCGAATGGACCGAATAAGTTAAAGCTCTCACAGTCTAATCCTTCCACCTCTGAATATTCCTGTACTATCACAGGAGCTTTTGGAGGATACCTGATATCTAGACCATCACGCCCTGAAAGGGTGATTGGCTTATTCTCTGAAGCATGAGAACTGAATTCTCACAATTTTGTCTCTGCTAGAGTTCTACTATGCCTTTTTACATGAAGAGAGAGAGAAAAAAAAAAGTATTTTATTATGCTTAAAATACTTGCCTTTCAACAATCTTTCAGCATGCAATTTCATCATACCATCCCAGTTTGAAACTAAAATAACAAAGATCAAGGTTACGAGTCGTTCAGTCTTCAGAATGTATTTCTTGACCATCTCCTTTGTGCCAGTAGTGGGAACTAGTGTCTAGGGCAGAAGCAGCTCATGATCTCATGGAATCGTCAGTCAAATACGGAAGGAAATCAACCACTAATTACAGCTATGATGATGATGGAAAGTAAATGTACCCCACTTTGGGAATGTGAGGTAAGCAAGTTCTCTCAAAGTATCAAATTGGCCATCTAAGTGTGCAGTGAGGAGGATTGGGTCAGGGGAAGATATTCCAGGCAGAAGGATGAGCTGTTTGTGCAGTTCAGGCAGCAGAGAGGTCTTGAGACTGGAGCAGGGAGCAAAATGTGGGCACAGAGTACAAAGCTGAAGAGGGAGCCCGAAGCAGGTGCAGGGCCTCAGAGGCCTGTTAAAGCTCTTGAACATTACTGTAAAAGCCATGAGGCTTTGAAGTTTTTAAGCAAGATAATTAAATGACTAGATTTTACTATTTTAAAAGGCCGGCTAACCCCAGACTGCTCAGGATGCTTTGGGCAAATGCAGGGTATTGTCATGGGGCAACCCATCCTCTCCCACTCAGGAAAACAGCTTCTTAAACATACATTTCTCTGCTTGCACAGGGTCAAGGTCTGGCAGAGTTTCTCACAAGATCAGAAATCTTACTTGCCCTTCATTGACATTGACCCACACTGTGGATATAATAAAATTCCCCCTCAGAGGTTTTAATGGACTGTTCTATAGATCAAGTCATAGCCTGTCTTGCACATATCTTTCCATCAAAAATCAGGCACCAATATACCATCAAAGGGATTGTTTTCCTTTGCTTCAATTCTTTTTTTTTTTGGGGGGGGGGTGGTGGTGGTGGTTGTTTATCCCAGTAAGAACAAAAAGGTAAATGTGTTTTTCATGTAGGTGCCTCAGCTCACCAGGCTCTGAGGTTCTGAGCAGTCTGTTTCATTAAGCTGTATTAATGGTTTTATTATAGGACCCAACTCTCTGGCGTTGCGTGCTCTGAGGTTACAACTCCTGATTAGATACTCTGATTCTTCTCCCCTCTTGTCTTCCATTCTAGGAAAATACTTACTGTTTGGGGAAATCGTTATGGCCAGTGTGGCATTCTGGCCATAATTATTATTCTCATTTTCTTGAAGAATAATTTATGGCCTTCCTATAATTGTTTTTCTGATAATGACTCCGTTTTTTGAGGCCAATTTCCGGTGTTATGAAGTATACTTACCGCAAATACTTTTGCTTTAATATTTTATCCAAGAAGCGGGTCACCTTTGTTTATAATCCAATCCAGGACTGCTGACTTCTTCCAGTCAAAGCAGCTAGTTGACATTTGGTTCCAGCATGAAGAAGGGAGCACGTTTAGGAAGACCACACTGGGCTCTGGTTACTGTACAGTCTGAGGAAATAGGTGATATAATTTTCATCCCTTTAACTCTAGCACCCCCTCTCACCCTGACTCCTAGATTAAGCAGGCCACCAGAGGGCCTCAGGCCATTGCAGATTTGTTAACTACATCCACATTCAGCCAGCAGTCTCCAACTCAATCTGTGTTGGCCAGATTCAAAGCTGCTGCATCCCATCTAGAGCAGAAGAGCCATCTCTCAGAAGCCCCAGGCAGAAAGGCCTGAGCTTTATCTTCAGACTTAAATGTCCCAGAACAGGGTTTGCCAGGCTCCGTTTCCCCATTTCCGTGGGGCTCCAGACATGGGTGATTACACAGAGCCTGGCTGAGCCCTCCCTTCATGGAGCCTGCTGCTGGCAGCGTCCTGGGCTGACCGAGTCTAAAGTCTTTCCTGGCTCCAGGATTCGGTTTCACCCTGGCCGACCTGCCCTCTTAGTCATTTTGTCATCAGATCAGAGAGAACTTTATGTGGATACTTTTAGGGACACCAGAATTTCCAAACTGGTCTTCAGGGGAGCTCATTATTTCCGATGAATGGGAAATCAACTCTGGAATCAACTTCTCCTCAGCAAGCCAAGAGCCAGGGCTGTGGAATGATTGAAAATGTGGGAGACAGGCAGGAGCCACTCCTAAATTGGTATCTCCATCCCACACTTCCTTGCTCTTCACCGGCAGTGACCTACCTTAGAAGAACACACTGCCTTTGTGAATGACCTTCACCTGGTATTTTTTAAAAACAAAACAAAACAAAGAAACTTCATTTTTATAGCAATTTTTCGTTTCCAGAAAATCCAAACAAAGAAAAGAGAGTTCCCATGTACTCCCTGGGCTAGGCATGCCATCAATTTCCACTATACTCAGCATCTGGCATTAGTGTGGTACATTTGTTACCAGTGATGAATCAATACTGATACATTATTCTTAATTCAAGTCCATAGGTTGCATTAAGATTCCCTTTTAGGGCTGGGATTTGGCTCAGTGGTAGAGCACTTGCCTAACACATGTGAGACACTGGCTTCAATCCTCAGCACCTCATAAAAATAAATGAATAAAGTTGTGTCCATCTACAACTAAAAATATATTTTTTAAAAAAAAATTCCCTTTCAGTTCCATAGAATTTGGCAAATGCATAATGTCAGGTGTCCACTATTATGTTACAATATGAAACAGTTTCATGCCTCTGAACCTCCCTGTTCTCCACTTTTTCATCTCTCCCTTCATCTCTCTGAACGCTTAGTGACCACTGATGTCTTTTACTATCTGCATATTTCCAGAATAGCATATACTTTAAGTTGTACAGTTTATAGCCTTTTCAGTTGGATTATGATTACTTAGTAATATGCATTTAAGTTTCTTGTATTTCTTCTTGTGATTTGATAGCTCATTTCCTTTTATTGCTGTATACTATTCCATTGTCTAGATGTACCACAGTTGGTTTACACACTTCACTCATCGAAGGATATTTTGGTTGCTTCAAGTTTGGTAACTATGAGTAAAGTTGCTACAAACATTGGTGTACAGGTTTTTGTGTGTCTGTGTGTTTTCAGTGATCTGATTAATTAATATCATGAATGTTGGATCATACAGTAAGAATGAATTATTTTTATAAGAAACTACCAAACTGAAACCCAAAGTGGCCACATCATTTTTCACACTAGCAACAAATGAGAATTCCTGTTGCTCTACCTCCTCACCAACAGTTTTAGTTAACATTTGATTTTAACCACTCTAATTAGGTATGTGATGGTGTCTGATTTTTTAATTTGCAATTCTCTAATGAAGTATGATGTTGCACTTATTTGTGTATATATATATATTTTCCATCTGCGTATGTTTTTTAGTGAGAATTCTTTTCATATCTCTAGTCTATGTTTCAATGGAGTTGTGGCTTTCTTGTTATTAAGTTTTAAGGGACTTTTTGCATATCATCCCTTTATCCAAATGGGTTTACAAATATTTTTTTCTAATTTGTCACCTGTCTTTTAAATCTTTTAACAGTATCCGACAATGCAGATATAGAACACATTGTCTTTATGAAAAGCCCATATCAAGTATAATCCCACACAGTGGTTAATTAAGGTGATCCTAGGCAAGGTTAACTGAACAGGTTTAGTGATCCTTCTTGGTATGCCAATCCTTGTTCCTATATTAACTAACAGAGTTAAAGTACATTAGTGTTCTCAGAGGTCTATAACTTCCTGAATTTCATTCTTAGATACATGTTAAAAAGGAGAATACGAGTGGGCATAGAGAAGCAATGGTATAATTCCTCAAGAACATAACAAGAAGGGAGATAAATATATACCTTATAAGTTAGACAAGTATGAATAAAGCCTTCATTAACCCAACAAGTTTTCTACGTCCCAAGTAATATGCTAAGCTTTGGTGATGTTGTGGAAGCGACTCTTGCTTTCGTGGAACTTATATTCTAGCAGGTGAAAGAGACAATACGAAATAAAATAGACGTTACAGTGATAAACCACAAAGAGATAAACAAAGCAGGGCAAGTGCATGATCCATTGGAGGTGGGGTGAAATTTTAGAAAGAGTGGCAGGAAGTCCTTTCTAAGAAAGGTGACTTTTAAGGAAAGGCCTGAAGGAAATGAACAGACTAGCCCCGAGGATCTCAGAGCACATTTCACACAGAGGACATGCAAATGCCAGGCATGTGGCCAACAGCGAGAAGGCCACCGTGGCGGAAGCAGAGTGCACGTGGAGGAGAATGGTGAAAGATGTGAGAGATTAAGCAAGGAGTCATGTCATCCAGTCCCTTGGAGGTCATTGTAAGGACTTTGTCTTCCACTCAGAATGAAATAAGGAGCCATTGCAGGCTCTTGAACAGAGGTCTGTGTTTTCACAAGATGGGCCCCTTGTGGAGAAGAGATTGAAAGGGGGTAAAGGGCAGAGGTGAGAACCAACTAGAGACAATCAAAATAATCCAGGTGAGAACAGATAGTGATTTGGAATGGAGAGATAGCTGTAATGATAAGGGCAGGTGGCTACCGCTTTGTATGAGCAACTAATAAAATAGTGAATGAGCAAGTGAATGAACTCAAATGTTACTGAGAGCCTCAGGCCGTGACCTGCTGCTTCTGGGTGATAGTCACAGGTACACTCCAAACTTAGCAGCATGACCCCACTAGATCCTCTGACCTCTGGGTTTGGGAGTCTGGGTTTGGCCATAGGGCAACAGGAAGAGAAGACAGGCAGAGAGTACGAAAGTCTTGATGGAGACTATGGTGCAAGTCTAGATGGCCATTTGTGTCTCAATATCTACTTGTCATTTTGGGTCACCGTGCACTCTCCTAGGTCTTAGTGAAGTTATTGTTCTATATTTATGCCATAGTTTTGGGTCAAAAAGGTCCCTCAAACTCATATGTGAAAGCCTTGGACCCTAGACCATGGTACTGTTCAGACATGATGAATCCTTTTGCAGGTGGGGAAGGTGTAGCGAGTAATCTTAGGTGTGCCTTAGAAGGGAGTTGTGAGATCCCAGTCTCTCTCTCTCTCCTCTCTCTCTTTCACTATTGCCATGTGGTGAAAAGTTTGTCCCAACATACATTCTCTGCTATGTTATTCTGCCTTGTCATAGGACAAGGGCCATATGGCCCACTGATCTTGAACTGAAATCTCTAAAACTATAAGGTAAAATAAATCTTTCCCCTTTTAAGTTGATTATCTCAGGTACTTTGTTGTAGTAACAGAAAGCTGACTACTCCAGTGCAATTAAGAGACAAGGGAAAGGATAGACGGACAATGTGGATGCTGTAAGTTTGGGCCTAGAATTCCCCCACATGGGGCCTGGCACTCGGGGAGAAAACATATGATTTGAAAAATGTAGCAACTTCTCTATTGCCTAGAAATTGTATTCTCTGGCTCCCTGGGAGAATCAAGCATATAATTTTTCATTTCCTTCTCTTTAATATGGTAAAGGCCTTTGCACTTTTGTGGAAAGTGTTTTCTCTTGAAAACACATTTTTTCCATCATCCCCACTTCAAAAATATCTTTTCTAAAAGTCAAAAGGGTATTTTTTTATCCAGCTCAGAGAGTTTACATGGGCTGCCACTCTGTTGAGATGGGAAGGCTTTTTCCCAAGTGCTGGGTCATTGAACACTTTCTCTGGTGGACTTGATCCAACTTAGTCCACTGAGGCCCCTAAACTGGCCCCTCCGCTGTCATCACCAATTAAAGAGAACATTCTAAAGTCATTCCATGAATGATTCACAGACATATATTAGTGTCCTCTGTATTTCAGTGTCATTGGATCACAGAAGCAAACATATTTGAAAAATATCCCATAGCCACCCAGTGACTACTTCAATCAATATTTCCTTTATTACTTACCCTTGGCCCTAAAAGGAGTCTTGAAGTCTGGAAAACTTGTCTCTCATTTCGCATGACTCATTTATTAGAAAATCATCCTCTCACCTCTTTTTTTTTCCTTATGTTATTTCTGCTTTATTATTTTTACATTCCTGGAATCTATGATACGTAATCCTAAACCACTTACCTAAAATGACTGTCATAACTGACCATCCTTAAGACCTGTAACACAAAAGCTTACAAAAATATTTCAAAAAGCCCATCACCAACTCAAAGATCAATGGACAAAATCCATAAGGAATTATTGGGCACTGGAGGAGAAATTTCTGATAATCATCATCTCCATCATCTACAAATTTTTCATAGTCATAATTCAGAAGCAAAGTAATCACTTGGGCTCAATGTCAACAGTTCTACTACAGCACTTTCTCTCAGTTTATAGCTGCTTATTTCTGATGCTAGAAAACAGCAGTAGTTAGAAAGTTTTCTTACTTAGAATTCCATGCCTCCCAGTCAGCAACTCCAAAACATATCCTGAGAGCAATTCATCACACTTGGCCATTTGTCAGCTGCCATTTGTCACACTTGGCCTTGACTTACCCGTTGGCTGGCAGAAGAGTCAGTGTTCTGGGTAACCCCTTCCACTAACCTGGTTTTCCTAATGCTGAAAGGAAATAGCACAGGGCTTTTTCATACCTGCATTGTACCTTAAATAAGCCTTTGATTTGGCCGTTGAGGTTCTGGGTAGATGCCAGAGCCAGAGAACAGACCGTGTAAGGGAAGTTCCTATGTGTTGGTGAGCAGGCTGCTCTCCCCAGCATTATTTGCGTGGTGGTTACAGATGACATGTTTGACAGATTTCAAAGCATATTAGGACAAGCAAGAAAAGATTGCACAAACAAAAAGATGGGGTTCTTTTGATATGGATTAAGGACGTAGACTGTCTTAATTGTCAATACTTAGAGTATCTGATAGACCTTCTTAGATTACAGTTATGCCAAATCTACAAAGCTAGTGAGATGGAACATAAGAAGAACAAATGGTTTTTTTTTTCTTTTTCAGAACCAGCCAGGGATTTTCTGTCCCAGAATTAGATCTCTTGAATTTTAGAGGTTTTGGCCATGGATTTATCAGGTAGATCAATGAGCTTTCCAGGAGTCATAGAAGGAGCAGGTAGAAAATCAGTCAGTGTGACAGGTCAATAGTTGTGAAAAATTAGCACCGACCAAAGACTTGGGTTGCAGGAGGAGAGAGGCCACTTCAAGGAGACAGCATAGGAGAGGATGGAAGAGATTTAGTTAAAGAGGACAATTTCTTCTACCACTGCAGAGCCAAAAAAGCAGGCTAAGTCTATTAAATACAAAAAAAATCAATGACTTCTTAATCAAAAGTTACACACTTTTGAGCTTCAGCTGAACTTTAAGTGTGAAGCCTTTTCAACCATCTGGCTGATCCCCTGCTTCTGCCCTCTAATGGTATTTCTCATGGAACCATAGTCTGGAAACTACTTCTTCATGCTGCAGTGGCACTGTTGTTAATCTTTGGATTATTATACTTACGTGTTCAAAGAACAAATCTTTAGAGTCAGAGCCAATTCATCTTTTATACTTTCCCAATGCATTCTCTTGTTGAGACATTAGGACGTCAGGAAATCACCAGTCCAACATAACACAGCCACCAAGTGGCTGGGTGAGATTTAAGACCAGGTCTAGAGTACCACAAGTCTTCTGTGGAACACCATATTTCCTGTAAGGTGTGCTCAACTTATGTCCCTTGATAGACAAGGTGATAAGAGAATAAATAAAAAAAAAAACAAATTAAAAATTCTGAAACACTAGCAAATTGAGAAGAATTTTTTCCATAACCTTCCATGTCATGTTCTAGTTTCCTCTAAAAGGACATGTAATAGGATCCAGGACTGGATAGAAGAGAAGCAATCATTTCTTTTTTATGATTTTTAAATTTGTTTTAATTAGTTACACATGACAATAGACTACAATATGATATATCATATGTAAATGGAGTATAATTTCACATTTTTCTGGTTGTACATGATGTAGAGTCCCACTGGTTGTAGAGTCACATATGTACATAGGATAATAATGTCCTATTCATTCTACTATCCTTCCTAACCCCATTCCCCCTCCCCTCCCTTCTCTCCCTTCTACCTAATCTAAAGTAATTCTGTGCTTCCCTAGTGGCCCCCCCTTTTGTACGTTAGCATCGGCCTATCAGAGAAAACATTCAGCCTTTTTTTTTGGGGGGGGGATTGGCTTATTTCACTTAGCATGATATTCTCTAGCTACAACCATTTATAGGTAAAAATCATAATTTTATTATTTTCTGTGGCTGAATAATCATTTCTTTTAATTCACTGATAATTTAGAAATACTTTTGGCCAGTTATTTAACCTCACATGCTTTGCCTTTTTGGGGGGGAAAAAGTGAGAGGACAACATGGCATATCCAGCTATTTTTC
The DNA here is from genome assembly GCF_052094955.1 of Ictidomys tridecemlineatus. Classification (NCBI taxonomy): domain Eukaryota; kingdom Metazoa; phylum Chordata; class Mammalia; order Rodentia; family Sciuridae; genus Ictidomys; species Ictidomys tridecemlineatus. The sequence goes on from NC_135484.1 coordinate 20,699,255, forward strand.
CCAATTGGTTTAAGAATTTTAGAATATTGACTGGAATTATGGGGCATGCATTCCAAACTTCTTGATTACTTATTTTTAAAATAGAAAAAAAATCTTTATTATTTATTTTTAAAATAGATAAATAGAAAAAAAGAATCACTGAGTATATCCTCTCCCACTTGAACCAAAACTTGATTCGAGAAAAAGCATTTCTGGCACAGCACTCCAGAGAAAGATCCAATAGTCCACCTATAACCTGGTTCCTTCTCTGTTTCCTCAACACAGGAAATTGACGGCTAGTTTAAATATGGGTAGTCAATCCTGACCCCTCATTCTACACACACGTACAGAGAGAGAGAGACAGACAGAGAGAAAGAGAAATCAAGAGAATAAGGTTGATAAGAGAAGGAAGCTTCCTGTCTTGACACAGAGCAATTTATTACTATTAGTTAAATTATACTAAAGGAACATTAATTGAGTGCCTACTATGTGGCAGGCCCTGTGTTCTGTGTTATGTATGCAGTAGTGAAGAGAGTGAGGATCTGCCCTCAGGAACCTCACAGAAAGCTCAACTGAATCCCAAGTGGACACAAAGGAGTGGATAGGTTAGATGAAGGAAGAAGTAAGAAGAATCAGTTCTGCAAGAGAAGAGATTTGAAATGTCAGCCATGAGCAGGGAAAGGATGTGGAAGCCGAGAAGAGAGCATGCACAGTGGGAGAGGGGCATGAAACATGCTGTGGATTTGAAGAAGAGCAAATAGTTGAGTGAAGATAAAAATCAGGGTAGCACGGAAGAGGAAGGAAGCAAGGCAGAGTCTGGAGAGCTAATGTTGTGGAGGTGCAGAGAGTCCATGTCACAGAAGGCCTGGTAAGCCTGATAAGAAATTTAAGCCTCAATCTGAAAGATCTAGGGATTAAAGATATTTAAGTAGGAAATTACATTTTAAAAAAAATTTAATTTGACAGTGTTATGGAAACAATAGCACATGACAGTTTTGAGGGCCTAGACCGAGATTGTAACAGAGAGGTTAAAAAGTATGGCCTCGGTATCAAGGCATTAAAACCAACATGATTTGAAAATCAATTGAATATGGGTAGATAGAGAAGTAAATGTAGTAGGTGAGACTTCATCTCAGCTGTCTAAGTGATAAGGACGCCATGTGGGTAGGCCAGGTCTTTGTCTATCAATATATCTATGTGCATTGAGATGAGATGGTAAGAGGAATATTGGGCATGCTGAGCTGGTGGAGTTTAGGGAATGGAACTCCAAGTGCAGATGGTCATGTTTTTGCCGACCCAGAGCTCTGGTCCAGGGCGCAGCTTACAACAATTCTGCACTTTGACATTGGATGCCATCATTCAGGGAGAAAATATAGAGGAAAAGAACCCAAATCTTAGTACAGAACTCTCAGTAATGGAGAGGAAGGGGCAGAGAGAATGCATTGTCAGGAGGGAAAGGAGATATCCAGGGAGAGTGGTGTCCTGGAAGCCAATGCCCAGGGCCTCCCTGAGGAAGGGGTCGTTGACAGTATCAAGTCTGACAGAGCAGATGAGAAAATACCATGATGTTTGCCAATGAGTAGGTGTAAATATCCATTTCAAGGGGCCTGGAATGTGAAGGGAGAAAGTAGAGACTGGTTTTCAATATGCTTTACCAGAGAGGCCCTCATATGGGGCATGGCGGAAGGAATACAATGGGCTGACAGAGGGATTCATTTAAAGTGAGAAGAACGTGAGCATGTTCACAAGGTGTTGAGAAGCCCGTGAAGAGGAAACGTTTAAAATAGAGAAGGGGAGTAAATATAGACGAGATGGGAGAGAATGTGTGAGCCCAGGATCAGCTGTAAATAGAAGCCTCTTTCTCTGAGGCTGGAGGGAAGAAGTGAAGGTGTGAGTGAGCATGAGGTTTATCCCACTCCAACTTCAATGACCTGCAGGCAGCAGCAGCTTCACCAGCTAAGAGGAAAAGGCAGGTGTGGAAGGAGGAACTTGGACACAATAGTCAGAGTCTGTGGCACTGGTAAGGTAAGTGGCAGGGGACACTGAGCAGAGGTGGGCAAAGGTCTTGCTGAATTGGGTAAATGGTCCATCTGAGGTTGAAGACCATTCAATGATCCCGGTGCTGAAAACTCAAGCATGCCATTTTCTCTATTGCTCAGTAACTCATATGGAGAAGCAGGAAAGAAAACCCGTTGGATTCAATTGATTGTAAGATTTGTGTCAGGAAAATACAGTTGATCATTGAACCTACAGGGAAGCATTTGGTTGAAGTAATAAATCTGCTCAAAATAGGGACAAGCATTAGACCATAAGAAGAATGAACAGAGAGAAAAAAGTAAAAGGAATTAGGGACCAGAAAGGTCAGTGATGGTGAAGGACCAACAGGCGTACTGGGAAAGGACAGTGTTCATTCCTACAGGGAACTTTACTTTCGGTTCCCACTTACCCTTTAATCCTTTAATTGAGTAGAAGCACAGGGTAAGGGGTTCTCTACTCCTGGACGAGGGGTTCTCAATTCTGCTGGCCTTTCTCAGGTGGCAAAAAGTTCTACAGATAATTTCATTCACAAATAACTCAGTAATCAAAAATGTCCAGCTCAATATTAGCCCACAATTCAATCCTCATTGAAAGATAAGCTCATTCTCCTCTTTGTCCTGAGTTAGGGCTTGTTCCAAGGTAGTGAGTTGCTGCCTGTCACTTGGGAGGGTTTCTTCTATCGTTATTTCAGATTTTTCCAGGACAGAAGCAGAGGACAAGAGGGGAGGTAAGGAAGGTTGGAAAGTTCTTATTTGGCCATTCCTGACTTCAGGTGGCTTTATGTTCTCTGAATCTGGCATATATTTAAGGCAGATTTCATTTTCCCCAGTTGCATTTTTGTGTCTCTGTCACAGACTTTCCTTCTGGGTCCCTCTGACTACAATTGCACTAATACACAGGGTCCCTTCTTCCAGTTAACGTCTCTGGAGTTTTTTCCAATCTAAGTACTAACCAGGCCCTCACCTGAGTTTCTGGCCCTACTCTTTGCTGCTTGGTCACTCGCCTGGCAGGCCAGAATCTATTAAAAGGGGGGGGGGAAATATACATTAATGTATATAAAAATAAATATACTGCACAGTCATATTGCTTAATGGCAGGATACCTACTGAGAAATGCACTGTTAGGCATGTCAACATGGTGTGGACATAATAGAGTGTGCTCACACAAACCTACACTACACGGCACAGTTTGCTGAACATGTATAGCCACTATTACAGTCTAGATCTGGAATGACCCACCAAAACTCATGTGCGGAAGGCTTGGTCCTCAATGCAGCAAGGCTCTGAGGTGGGGATTTTGGGAAGTGATTCTAACAGGAGGGCTCTGATCTCATCAAGGGATTACACTATTGATGGTGTAATGGTTTAGATATGAGCTGTCCCCCCAAAGCTCATGTGTGAGCAGGACGTGGTGGTGCATATCTGTAACGCAAGTGGCTCTGGAGGCTAAGGCAAGAGGATTGCAAGTTCAAAGGCAGCCTCAGCAACTTAGTGAGGCTCTGAGCAATTTAGCGAGACCCTTCCTCTAAATAAAGTATAAAAGGGGCTGGGGATGTGATTCAATGGTTAAGTCCCTGGGTTCAATCCCTGGTACAAAAAAAAAAAAAAAAAAAAAAAGTTCATGTGTGACACATTGGAAAAAAGTTTAGAGGTGAAGTGATTGGGTTATGAAAGTTTTATTTAACTTGCTCAGTGTATGAATCTGCTGATAAGGATTAACTGGGTGAAAGCAGTTAGGGAGTGGCTGGAGAAGGTGGGTCACTGTGGACTTGCCTTTGGGATATATATATTGGCCTTGGTGGACAGAACACTATCCATACCCCACACACCTGGATTCCTGATTGTGGTGTCCTGAGCTGTCTTCCTCCTCCACACCTTTCCACCATGATGTGCTGCCTCACCTCAGGCACAGAATAATGGAATCTGCCATCTATGGACTGAGACCTCTGAAACTGTGAGCCCCAAATAAACACCTCTCCTCCTCTAAAATTGCTCTTGTCAGGTCTTTTGGTCACGTCAGTGAAAAAGCTGACTAAAATAGATAGATCCACCGTTAAATGGACTATTAGGAGGTTGTGGAAGCTGCAGGAGGTGGGGCCTATTTGTAAGGAATGGGTCACAGGAGGCCTGCTCTAGAAGGGTCTAGCTGGTCCCCAGACTCTTCCTTGCTCTCTGTCAGCTTTCCAGGTGTCCTGACGTGAGCAGCTTTACTCCACCACCCCTCTCTGCCATGGTACTCTGCCTCCCTGCAGGCCCAAAGTAATGGAGCCAGCTGACCATGGATTAAAACCTTTGAAAAGTGAGCCAAAATAAATCTTCCCTCCTTTAAGTTGATTTTCTCGGGTACTTTGTCACCGTGATGAAATGCTAACACAACCACCACAGCATGCACAATCTGTTTTTAACTGAAACATCATTACGTGGTACATGACAGTATATATATAAACAAGACATATGTAACAGCCTTATGTAGACGCATCTTTATCCTCATGTCTTCCCGTGGATTTGAGTCGCTGTACACTGTCCTTTTCTTTCAACCTGAGGTGTTCTTTGAGTATTTCTTGCAGGACAGGTGGGCCAGCAACGAATTCCCTCAGATTTTATTTATCTGGAAACATCTTTGTTTTGCCTCCCTTTTTGAAAGGGAGCTTCACTGAATAGAAGATTCTTGATGAGCAGCTTTTCTTCTCCCAGCACTTGGAGCACAACATTCTGCTGATCTCTGGACCCCGTGTATTTGGATGAAATGTCAGTCACTCGTTGTTTGTCCTTCCCCTGAAGGGAATGAGTCACTTTTTTTCTTGCTGCTTTCAGTACCTCCTTTTGTTTTTGACTCTTATCTGTTTCATTGTGATGTCTAGAAGTGAGTCTTTAGTGTTTCTCATACTTGGTATTTGTTTGACCTTCTTGGATTTGTAAATTAAAGTTTGCATCAAATTTGAGAAAATTTCAGCCATTATTTCTTCAAATATTTTTTCTCCCCCTCTCTCTCTCCCGTCTCTTTCTGTGAGACCATGCATATGGGTACACTTGATATTGTTCCACAACGCTAAGGTTCTGTTTATTTTTCTTTTTTTTTTTAAGTCTATTTGCTTCATATTTATCCAAGTTCAATATTATTATTTCTTTTGCCATTTCAAATCTTCTTTCAAACCCTTCTAGTTAATTTCTTGTTCCAATTATTACAATTTTAGAAAAAAAGTAATTTGGGGAAAATTAAATGCTTACATAGGCATATTCCACTTCCAGCACCAGCAGGCTGGATGCCTTCAGCATGGATCAAACCCCACTCTTGAGTGTCCACCACCTGCGGAGCTTCCACACCGAGTTCCATGTGATCCCACTGGATCTCTTCTCACCAAATGGGATTAGGAGATAATTTCTCTTGTACCTAAATCTTGTCTTTTGGTAGATTGAATTCAACAGGATAGCTCTCCCCAAAGAAACCTTCTCCGAATTCTTTCATTTACACTAACTGGATACTATCTAGACCTTCAATGTGGTTTAAGAGTCAATTCAAACCACAGTGGCCTGACTTAGAATTCACTTTAGAGGGTGGCATCTACAGTCTTTGTCATAATTTGTGTTTAATCAGATGGGTCTGATTTTAACACGCTATTACAGGAATAATCTAATGAAAGATTCATAAATTCAGAGGTTATTAAAGGGCATCAAAACATTTTAACATCGAGGCTTGAATGTTGAACAGTTTACTTGGCCAAATGGAAAAAAATAATTCTTAGTTTAGGTACCTTCAACTGAGTCCATCCTTAAAAATGAATTGACATCCTCCTTTCCTTGTGAAAGGAAACAAGTACCTTCATGTGCTGCTCAGGCAGACAGCTAATTAAATGAAACACAAGTTACCACTAACTTAGCAAGTTTCATTAAGAGGCCTCTGCGGATGATTCAAGCAATTATGCCTGTCAAGAGAGGATATTATAGGAAGAATTTTATGTTCAGGGAGCACATGGTGTTATCAGTGTTATATTTTGGCAGCCTGAGACGTGAGAGCATCACTTAAAGTTTCATTGTCCCTGAGAAGATCAAAGGAGAAGAACCCCTCTGCCCACTTTTTTAGGAACTTAAAAGAGATTGAAGAATGGAAACACTCGATTGCAATGCAGTAAGTAAACAGGATATTACAGCAGTATGGTAATTCTTCTATTAACTTTCTTTTATTCAATTAACAATTCACTAAGTGGGACAAAGACAAAGGTCACATGTCTTGGAAGATAGTGTTTCAAAATTGCCAGTGCCAGGCAAGAAAGATCTATTGGCATCTCCAACTTCCCTAGGATGATCTTCAATAAGAAAAAAGAGAAAGAGGTTAAAATGAGGATTGATGTACATGTGTGTCAGCTGGGGTTGGAGATGGGGAAGGTGGTATGCCCATTCCCAACAAGAACATTTATTTTCCATATAGAAGAATTCATATGTCTGCTTAGACTTTTTTTTGGCATCCACTGAAAGCATTAAGCATGCTGATAGACAAGTTATTTTTTAGGGCCTCATCTATATAATGAGAGGATTTAACTAAATCACAATTAGGAAATGAAATTTTTGTTTGAAAACTGGATGGCAGTGACTAGTTGCCATTTCACAAACAAAGGGATTTCAAGGCTGTAGAATGGCTTGGTAAAAAAATGTTAAGTCTGGTGGGTTAGCAACATCTTTCAGTCAAAGGATAGGAGAGTTGTGGTTTAAGTTGCAATTTGGACATCTCAGACAATAAATCCAAGGATCCATTAATGTACTTTATTCTCTAACTCTGTATTATATTCTATAGTGTGTCTTCTAGAACTGAGGAGTGTAGTTTGTGAACAAAAGAGACTCTAATTGAGGACAAAACTGGTTTCACTGGTAGGTAAATCAGTCACTCCTTTAAATGAAGATATTTGTGGAAGCAGAGTGGAAAGGAGTTCTTTTGCATCATTAATGCTAGATATGTCTTTCATGGGTCAGGTATTTCCTCTTCAGTTTATGTGCAATCACCTCTAGGAAATTAACTCACCACACTAAAATATCGTTGAATAATATCAATGAGCCTGTACACTTTTATTTCAATTTTCAGCTTATAAAATGCTTTTGCATTCAATTTTTATCATGGATTGTTGCTGTTCCACAGTAACCCTGTATGACAAATATCCTTTTTCTTATTTAAGGTAAGGAGCTTAATATCTTGTGAGGTTAAATGAATTGTTTGCCAGAGACTTCCTGGCTAAAGACAATGAACATCAAAGATGGGATCTGAACACAGAATACTTAACACCAAATTTAGGTATTTTTACACCACATTATGCCACAGTTAATAGTTTTCAGAGAGTGATTTCCAATAGGAAGAAGAAAAATGACCTAAGAATAGTAAGTACCAGAGAAAGCAGAAATGGGAGGTGCTGGTGAGGTTGGAGTCAGGTGCTTCAAAGAAGAAAAGGAAAGTCAAAGGCCCTGAGCCACCCATTACTTCTCCAACCTTTGTGTCTCAACAGCCTGTATCCTGGGCTTAATACTTGTGTACTCAACTACCACCTCCATCAAGAGAATTGTTGAATTTTACTCTACTCTTCCACCCCGCCCAATTCTATTCCTTCCTGTTTTCTGTATATCATTATATTGTGTATTACTTTCCAAAGGGCTGCCATAACAAAAGACCTATGCACAGACTAGGTGGGTGGCTTGTACAACAAATTTGTTTTCTCACTCGTCTGGAGATCAAGTTGCCATCGGGGTAGATTCCAGCAAGAACCCTCTTCTGGTTCACAACAAGTTCCTTCCTACCATGTCTCCCTGTGGGGAGAGAGAGATCCTTGGTGCCTTCTCTTTTTTTTTTTTTTTTTTTTTGAGAGAGAGGGAGAGAGAGAGAATTTTTTCATATTTATTTTTTAGCTTTCGGTGGACACAACATCTTTATTTTATTTTTATGTGGTGCTGAGGATGGAACCCAGTGCCTTCCACATGCCAGGAGAGCGTGTTACTGCTTGAGCCACATCCCCAGCCAGGTGCATCCTCTTATAAGGACTTCAGCTCCATCAGTTTAAGATACTGCCCTTTGACCTCATTTAGCCTTAATTACTTCCCTGGAGACCCTGTCTCCAAATGCAGTCACATGGAATGTTAGTATTTTAACATATGAATTTGGGGAGAACACGATTTTGCCTATGATATGTGGCACAGCCTTTCACCCAGTTGTTCAGGTTGAAATAGTGGTAGTTAATCTTGAATACTTTTTTTCTGACATCTTACATCCTGTCCATCTGACTTCAAACTGTACCTACACAGGTGATTTCTTATCACCTCCGCAGATAGGACCAAAGACCAAGCCACTTTTTCTCTCAAATGGGTCAATGAAATAATGTCCTACCTGCCAACTAGAGTAAGTTATATTCCATGTATTATAATATGTCAAAATATATTCTACTGTCATGTATATCTAAAAAGAACAAATTAAAGTACAAAAAAATGGCCTTTAATTCTGCAAATCAAATCACTCCTTTTTAATATACCATCAATGACTTCCCCTATTACTTAGAATTCAATTCAGATCCCCCCCCCAGAGTTGGGGAAAGTCCTGAACAAGCTGGATCCTGCCTAATCTCCAAGTAATTTTCCCCTTGTTTCTGAGGCTTTCCAGCCCCATGCCCACTAGTCTGCTGCTTAGACTCTCTGAATCCTTCCTACCTTAAGAGCTTGGTCCTTGCTCCTTCTGGCTGGAATGCTGGATTCCCAGAATTGCCCATGGCTCACTCTTCACCTAAACCAGGTCTCTTCCCCATTTCACCAAGTAGGCAGACTTTCCCAAATCCCACCAACTAAAATAACCCAACACTCAACTGAGGTCAACTGCATAGCTCACTGCAGCAACAGGCTGTCACTCTCCCAGGAAACTCTGATCCAGAAAGTTGACCGTAATGGTTGTTGCTTATTTCATGAGCTTCCTAATATCCATTTATCAGAATGACACCAGCCTTCATTTGAGTAAAGCCCCTTGTCTCAGAGCAATAGATTGCTCACCTGGGTCCATCAAACACAGTTCAAAGCTCTTTCAAACGTAAGTTTCCCTATGTCCAACTATTCTAATCAGGCCCAACACTGAAGGACCTGCCTTAACAGACCTCAACATTCCCTGTCTTTCCCTGCAGCTTCGAGACACTTCTTAGACTTTGTCAAGGTATCGTGTTCACATTCCTGCAGGAGTGGTCAACTCAGCTTTGAGTAATCAGCAGGTCATTTTGATGAGTTGGGGAAAGAGTTGTCATTTGACTCTACTCTCTTCCTACTTATGCTTCTTAATTTGTACTCCTGTCTCTTATTGCTAACAGGCTCATCTATAATCATTTATTAGTTACTCATTTATTGTCTTTATTGTGGAATACAAAACCAGTATCTTAGTATCTTATTCTCAGTAAAATTCCTAGCAACTGAAACAGTGCCTGGCATTTAGTAGCATCCTATTATTAAAATGGAAGAGCCCTGTAGTTCTCTTAAGCCAGGATCAAAGAGATAAGACAGGGCTAGGGCTACGTGTGAGGCACTGGGTTCTATTCTCAGCACTACATGTAAATAAATAATATAAAGATTCATCAACAACTAAAAAAAAATTTTAAAAAGATAAGGCACATTCTGAAGCTCATTAACTCTCAGTGAGATGATGCATTCTGAGTCCCAGGAAGGATCCAGAGGTTGTAGAATCCTAGGCAAGATCCGTACCACCACAGCACAGATGTTATAGGGGCTACAAGGCTGCTCTCAGGGAGTTCTGTTCACCCCTAAACCCCTGCCCTACCTGAGCAGATGCCCAGCTCACCAATGCTCTGCTCTGCTTTCCTTTCTTATATCCATAGGACAGGGGCACCTGGTAAAGTAGGACATCTGGGAACGTTCTTGGTTCTGTCTGCTCTTCTTCCTGACCTTTGTGCCCTTCAGAAATGAGGGTGAATCTCACCAGGTGGCTGCAGGTGTGTGGCATACTCAGAGACATGGCTGTGCCTGGAGATGTCACCACCCTTCAGGAGAAGAAGCCACAATTAGGGTTGCCAGACACCATGTGGGATGCCAAGCTAATTGGATTTTCAGATAAATAATGAACCTATTTTTGCACAATAGGACAAGGAATCCATGAGATATATTTATACTAAAACGAATTTGTTGTTTATCTTAAATCTGAATTTAACTGGGAATTCTATATTTTAATTTACTAAATCTGCCAATCCTAATCCATACATTTAACAATAGGCACATGTAGCAAATATAAGGGATAATTGAATGTGTGTCTTCACTTACTAGGGCTCTTTTCAGTTTTGTTTTGTTTTGTTTTGTTTTTCATAAATAGGTACCATGAAAGTCCAGTACTGACAATCACATGCCAAACCAAGTAAGTGATAGACACAGAAATAAATAAGAGTCACTAACTAAATCAATGCTATGTGGAAGCAAATAAATATCAATCACACAAGAATAAGCAAAGCTATTCATTCTGAGTTTACTATAGCAAAGGACTCACTTATGTTTGGGCAAAAACCCAGGTGGAAGAGTGGGCCCACTTCTAACAGACAAAAGAGGTGTAGGGTATGCCCTAATTACAGGTGGTGGGTATGGAGACCATCTGCAGGCTGCCTAGTTAAAGAAGTATTTTATATAATTGGCTAGTTATGCATATTAGGTCTTCTCTGGTCCTGTATCAGAAGTGGAGACCAAAAATTAGGAAAATTCTTAGTTATTACAGTTATTTATCAAGTCCTGGCCATTGTCATTGTTGACTTACTGGATTATTGCTAGAGTTAATGGTCTCACTATCCATAAGCCTGATTTGCAGCAGGCTGGCTTACGGGGCTTAGTTTCCTGAGCTCATTGCTGCAGATACTCAGAGTTTCATTTTTATTTATTTATCTATTTATTTATCTATATTTATTTATTTATTATTTATTTTGGAACCAGGGATTGAACTCAGGGCACTTGGCCACTGAGCCATATCTTAATCCCTATTTTGTATTTTATTTAGAGACAGGATTCCACTGAGTTGCTTAGTACCTCACTATTGCTGAGGCTGCCTTTGAACTCACAATCCTAGTGTCTCAGCCTCCTGAGCCGCTGGGATTACAGGTGTGCACCATCTCGCCTGGCACTCAGAGTTCTATTTTTATATAGAGAGGGGCTGTTGACAGTTTGCATATCAGTCCTTCAGGTATGAGGCTGCACTATCCAAACTGGTGGCCACTGAACCTATGTGACTATTTGCATTAAAATTAAATAAAATGCATCATCTCTGTCACATTAGCCACATTGCAAGCATCAGTAGCCACATGTGGCTGGTGAACTACCGAACTGGATAGTGCAGATATGGGAAGTTTCTCACATTGCAGAAATTTCTATTGAACAGTACATAAAAGTTGACAAAATACTTTTTAAACTTTGCTCATTAGACCTCTAAACACCTTTAGGAGAATGCAAACACTATTATGACCCCACTGGAAAATTTCTACCTTTTCCATTTCCCCTCTGAGTCTCATTTATTCTGCTCTCCCACAACTTTACCTTCTTCATTCCCTTTCTTAATTAGCAGAGGGTGCCTTTGCTCTGTTTTATGATTTCTAGTTTGCTAGGTTGATGGGTCTCTTTTTTTCAACAAATAGGTTTTAAAAGTCACTCTAGTGAACACTTATTGAATCATTTAATTCTACTTTCCTAGAAATGGCCTTTTGCTGCTACCCAAGGTTACCCAGAAGCTGACACATTCCTGCAGTGTGCTGGCCACACTCCCACGCCCAGTGGTCTGATTGATTGGGTAACTGCCACCAATGGGCAATAAGTTTCTTTCCTGAAAACTCAGAAAAGCAATTCCTTATCCTGCAAGAGCAAAGAATCTGCTTCTTACTGGGTCACTAGTCTGCCATAAGTAACTGCTACGTGGGAATAGAAGATACTAGCCATTTAATCCGAGGCCACACAGCTGATAAGAAAACACTGAGAGCAAAGAAAGAGATGGGCAAGAGTGACGGGCAGAAAAGAGACGTGGAGCCAGGGCCATCTGGGTGCCCTGCGGTATTACATTGTTAGTTTGATTCCCAAGGTCTAATCACTTCATTGTCCTCAAATTTAACCACATGGTCCATTTTTCCTCCAATAAATTTTCTTCTTTGCTTAGAGCAGTTTAAATTGATTTTCTGTTATTTGCAAGGAACCATCTTCATTCATATAAATTGTAATCAAGAGAATTTGGAAGTTGCCTACTTAGACCCTTTCTCTTTCTCAAAGTACGACAGGATCATCAAGCCCTCCTTTGCTGCTGGCTGGTGCAAGATGTGTTCTGGCCAAGGTCTCCTCTCTTAAAAAGAAATAAAAGAGCACAGGCATAACACTCATAATTTACTCTGGTTTTTAGAATATTTCAATAATGCCTACTTTTCAAATTCCACAAAAAAGGGGGGAAAGGTAGGGTGGAAATTTTTTTTTTTTGGTCATATTCAAATCATTAAAATTCCATGATCTTATTTTAAATAAAAAAAAGTTTAATTATTACCTTTCTACCATTTATTATTTATTTACTTAGTGAATATTTGTTGAACATCTTTTATGTGCTGGATGCTATGAAAGACACAAGAATTTCTTTCTTTTACAAAACTAAAATTCTGAATTTTAACTACAAAATGCATACATATCAGAAACTTTATTCAAAAGAAATATTGAAAGGAAATATTAATTTTTTTCTCAATGGTTCAGTGTTTCTACACAGTAGGGGTCTCTTGAGTATTGAAATTATACTGTACATATACTGTAGTAGTAAGGAATATATCCTTTTCCTCCCCAAACCATTTACTATTCATATTTTAAGGGTATTCCACACAGAGTTGTTTGTATCCTTTATTGTAGAGACACCTGCTCCCATTTGCAGATGAATAACATCTTCCTAATCTCTCATGAGCCAAATGTTCAGTTTCTAGCATAGATGTCTTTTCCTTGAACAGATAGTTTGTTTACATTTTGAGTAATATACAGTAAATTAAAAGGAATATTAAAATATTAAAAAGTCATTCAAGAGAGAATTTGAAGGGTAGATGAAAGATAGATAGATACATAGACAGAATCAGGAAGGCTGAAATTGAACAAATGCAAAGCTAATAAAATGCAGTGTTTCAAGCGTCATCTTTTCAATTAGAAGCTACCAAGCAAGTTTTGTGTGTTCTTATAAACAAGAATAATTGTCATGGGGGATAGTAGAGGATAGGAAAGGCAGCAGAATACAACAGACACTAGTATAGCAATATGTAAAACAGTGGATGTGTTGCTGCAATCTGTATACGGGGTAAAAATGGGAGTTCTTAACCCACTTGAATCAAAGTGTGAAATATGATTTGTCAAGAACTATGTAATGTTTTGAACAACCAATAATAAACATTTTAAAAAAGTATTAATTGTGAGAATTAGAATTAAAATAAAATTTAAGGGAAAACAGTAAAAAGGATAATAATTCAAATTTAAACCAATAAATTGTTTGCAAAGTTAATAATATTATTGAAATAAAGTTAAAAATAAAATAAAATAGAGAATCAAAACATCATATCTGCAAATACTACTTCCTAGAGCAAGAATACTACACTGGGTCCCAGAACAGGGGTGTACCTAGGACAGGTATGCGGAAATCAGAACACCTCTTTATTACCTTTTTTTAAAAAAAATTAATTATTTGGCTTCTCAAGATCATTATTTTATCATCTATTAAATAAGGTTGGAATAAAAAAAAGAATCATTGTCATCACCCTCTGTAACCTAACTTCTATACATACAAAGCAATAAAGTTGCTGACAGTAGAACAATAATCTGACAGACTCCTAGAGAGTTAGATAATCTTTGAAGGGTCAATACCCTACTCTAGTCTAAGGACATCCAGTAGTTTCTTTGCCCTTAACCAAGTCTTCAACAGTTTTTCCTGATAGGAAAAATGAGTGAAAAAGAGACATGATCCTGACTATTGACAACTTACAGTCTTGTGAAAGATTGATAGCAATTGAGTAACCACAAAAATAATTGAATAAATGCAAACTGATGAATAAATTAAAGATATGGTGTACAATGAGAATGTACCATGGAAAACCTGGTGTGGTTGTGGTCAGAAAACAGCCCTTAGCAAAACTTATTGTTTATATAGAATAATTTTTAATTATGATTAAACACAGAAGGTACAAAATTCCAAAGGTAATATAATATAATATCTCCCTTCCATTCCTAATCCTCAGTCGTTTGTGCCTTTCCTGAAATGAAAGTGTCAACAGGTTCTGGTATATTCTTTTATTATATTCTAGGCATAAACATGCATAAGTATATTTAAGTAAACTTGCATTTTTACACAAATAATAGCAGGCTATGTACCATATAAATGGAACTGTATTGTCTTCTTCAAATGGAACAATGTCTTCAAAATTATTTTATATCAGTACATATAGAGTGTCTCATTCTTTTTAATGACTACAAAACTGTCCATTGAAAGGATGTACTATAATTTATTTCACCCGTTGGACACATTTTTTATTGAAGAAAAATGTTTATGAGTATGATGACTTTCATGACAATATATGTAGGGTCACTCAGTTCAGAGGTAAGATTCAGTTTTCCCAGGCTGGAATTACCTATCATGTTGGTGTAAAGAGTACCGGGTTAGTTTGATGAGATGTGGGTTTGATTGCAGGCTAGGTTCAAGACTTTGGGTAAACTGCTTAAATTCAGGTGCCTGGAACTTTTGAATTAAAAATCCATTTCCAATCTGGTTTGAAGAGTTGTGGTAACAATACGTGTCATTGATTTCAAAACTTTTTTTTTTTTTTTGAGAGAGAGTGAGAGAAGGGAGAGAGAGAGAGAGAGAGAGAGAGAGAGAGAGAGAGAGAGAGAGAGAGAGAATTTTTAATATTTATTTTTTAGTTCTTGGCGGACACAACATCTTTGTTGGTATGTGGTGCTGAGGATCGAACCCGGGCCGCACGCATGCCAGGGGAGCGTGCTATCGCTTGAGCCACATCCCCAGCCCCAGTGATTTCAAAACTTGATGCATGCAACTCTGAAAGGCAAAGGCCCTAGTGCTTTTTCTTACCATCTACCATACACATTAACCAGAGCATTCAGGCCCTGAATCTGATTATTTATTTTAAGTTTCCAAATAAAATTTTATTCAAAGGTAGGGCAGTGAGTTGTGTTCGTTTGTTTGTTTTAATTTGAAAAAAAAAAGTCTGAGAAATTACAAAGTATATAACAATGCATAAATGGAATATATTGTTTTTATTACCAATTAAGATGAAGAAGGAGTCAGCATCCTCCTATTAAAGAAAAAATTCGGCCTTTGGGTTTATGGGGATTGGCTTACTTCACTTAGCATTATATTCTCCAACTCTATCTATTTACCTGCAAATGCCATGATTTTATTCTCTTTTAATGCTGAGTAATGTTCCATTGTGTATATATTCCATGAATCTACTCAAGGGCATCTGGGTTGGTTCCACAATTTAGCTATTGTGAATTGTGCTGCTATAAACATTGATATGGCTGTGTCCCTGTAGTATGCTGTTTTTAAGTCCTTTGGGTATCATAAAGTAAAAGGGGCAACCAATTAGGGGAACAGCAAAGCTGCAGGTGCTACAGGGATAGGACAAATGATGTGACAGAATTTACCTCCCTTCCTGGGATTGAGGCATTTTATAAAAGGCAATCTTCTGTCAGAAGCAACTCAGAGCAATCATTGGAGGACAAAAACAGAAGTAGGAAATGCAATCCTGCTTTGATTACTACAGAACAAAAGCTTAAGAGAAGTATCCAAAAGAATAACCATTTCTGAGACTCACATTCTGTGTTAAAGGCCTACGCAGCATCTTTGAACGGGCGTATTTTCAGTCATCCATAGTCCTCATGTGAGTATTTTGAAGTACAGTCCTACTCAGCTTTTTCCTGGGAAAAGCACATTTCATCACAAAGCCAGTATCCTTGGATGAAAGCATCGTCAGAGAAATAGTCCCTTCTGAGTATTATAAATTATCTTATTTTTTGACTGAGTATCATTGTGTAGTACATAGTTGTAACATCAGCCTTCCACATGAATATAGCATGTCACAAAACACTTTCAATAGATAGCATCAGGTGACTGATTATACAAAAAGTACATAAAAAGATGGGTCATGAAGAGTCTTCCTCTTCCAGCCATTCAAGAAAGAAAGACAGGCTGTGTCTTCTCCCAAATTCTAAATACTGTGATAGGCCCTGGAAACAGAGATCAGAGAGACACAGTAAGAAATTCAAGGAACTGTCTTTGGGGAAGGTAACCAGGTAGATGACAAGGAAAGGCCTTCCAATCTCAAAGACCAGTTGGTATTATTATGATCAACCCTACTAAGCTCCATCTTCCCAGAATACTGCAGAATAAGAAATTTAAAATGTTCAGGGGTTGGGGTTGTGGCTCAGTGGTAGAGCACTTGCCTAGCACTGGTGAGGCCTTGGGTTTGATCCTCAGCACCACATAAAAATAAATGCATAAAAATGTTCTAGATATTCAACCAAGCTCACTTTTGGTTTCATTTATCCCCTGGTGGTGAAGTTGATCTTTTTAAACCCTCCACTAACCATACTTGAGACTAGTTTTCAAAAAGGAATTACATAGTTTTTTATAGTGTTGATTTTTCCCATTATATTTTTATTTGTTGTTGAAGGTATAGAGTATAAGATGAGGACCTCCACTTCCAAGGTAAAAAGTTATAGGGCCAGCAAGCATCTTGGCTTGTTCTTAAATGTAACAAGAATATGTTCTAACATTTGACCACTAAATGTTATGTTTTATTTTGATACTTGATATCCCTTGCTGAATTGAGAAAGTTTCACTTTCTTCTTATTTTGCTAAAAGATTTATTGTTAACAGATTTATCATACATTAACCCTGAATTTTTTCAAAAGTGTTTTTTTCCTGCATATGTCTCTTCCTTATGAATTTCCAGATGATGTGGAGCATTACATTGACAGATATTCTGAAGCTGACCTATTCATTCTGCAGTAGACCAACCTGGTTAAGACAGTTATTTTAAGATGCTATTAGTTTTAATTTCCTAGCTCACAATAGTATTTTTTTGTAATTTTACCAGTTTTTATAACAAGATAATAAAAATGAGTCAGAGAGCTTCAAACCTTTTCAGATTTTTATAGGTATATTTTCTATAATATCTGACTTGAATTTTCTTTAAATTTATAAAAAAATTTGTCTATAAACATGAACGAGTGTATTTTGGGGGATGAATGAGTAGGATCAGGAGGATTTCGATTCAAATTTTATTTATCCTGTGACTATTGTTCTTTGAAGGTTTTCACTTTGTTTCTTTTAAGTTATTTATGATAATTTATCATTCTTTTAAAGAATATTCATTTTATCAAAGTTTTTAATTTTTTTCATATGCACTATTCTTTCTCTTGCCCATAGTAAATGTGGCTCCTGTTTTAATATTTTATTCCAAGCATTGGCAAATGTTGAACATTGTCAATTACTCAATATCAGTTCTCTTCTAACACAGGCCTAATATGAACCCAATGTAGACTAACCTGTGTTCATTGCTCCCAAGGATAATGTGACCACAATGATTCCTTTCAAAATTGTCAATGAATACTGTATAACCCAACTGTTCTACTGAAATATGTTACTTTAATGGAGAGCTTCCTCACAGAGATTTTTAGTATTCTTCTATGGAAAGAAGCAGTGACCTCAGCACGAGTAGAAACTTATTTCTCCCCACTTTGGTGTGATGCATGTGCAATGTTTAGTATTGACTCTCATGATGCAGGCTAAAGGGAAAGTTATATATTTTACCAAAATGCAGACATGCAACCCAATTGCTTCATGTGATTTATTTTAAAATTTATGAATAAATTGGAGATCTTAACTACTCTATGTGAGCTATATGTGACTTACCAAGAGAACTTCTTTGTGTCAGACAGTTAAAAAGAATTTGACACTGAAGGGATATAATCAATGAGAAGAAACCAGACCTGGAAAGAAACCTTTCTTTAGAATATCTAACCCCTGGAAGCATTCAGTCAGCATAATCAGTGTGCCTAGATATTGTCAGGAAAAAAAAAAATCCTTTTTCCTTCTTGAAAACGAAGAACAACAAAAATTCCACCTGCTCCTTTGAACTGCATACTAACCTACTTCAAACCCCCGATCATTCCCCTTTGCTTCTTATACAGTAGTCTGATCTTCATTCAGCACCAACTTTGCTGCTTATGTATCCACCATGTGTCCTGGCATAATTGACAATGATTTCAGTATCCACTGGCTACGCTTCTTAGGTTCTTTAAGTTTTTATCTCTAATTATTTTTCACTCAGCCCCACCTCAGTCATATAATTCATGGCCATGCTTTGTCACTGTGTCACTGTGAAAGACTACATATGATAGTCATCCATTTTCTACAGGAGATACATTCCAAGTGTAGATTCTTGAAAATGCAAATATTATCAAATCCTATATATACTATATTTTCCCCATACATACATGCTATGATAAAGTAAAGAACTCTTACTTTATCAAGGAAGCACTTTATCGTTTCTCTTTGGTATGCCCTAATGTCTAGCATCACTTCTCTTACACTTTGGAGCCGTTATTAAGTGCAATAAGATTACTCAAGCAAAAACTTTGTGACATAACAACAGCTGATCCAATAATATAGATCTAACAGCATATACAGCATGGATACACTGAACAAAGGAATGATTAAAGTCTTGGGACGTATGAAACAGGACAATGGCGCACAATTTAAAATTTAATGAATTCTTTTCAAAAATTTCTTTTTAAAATTTTAATTGCAGTTGAAGTATTATAGCTATATTGGAGAATATTATTAGGCAATACATGTTAAAGTATTTAGACCTCTAACAATAACTACAAACTGCTTTCAAATGGTTCAGTGTGTGTGTGTGTGTGTGTGTGTGTGTGTGTGTGTGTGAATAGAGAGAAGAGAGGTGCAAAAATTGCAAAAAGTTAACAAATCTGTATGAAAAGTATATGTTTTCTTACTATATTATTCCTTTGTACTTTGTTTAATATGTTTGAAATTTTTCTAAGTAAAAAGTTGAGGGGTAAATTATATCATGATCAATTTGAATCCATGCCAGAAGTGAAAATACAGTCCAATTTTTGAAAAACAAACAATGTTTGATAGTTTGGGAAAACTCTCAGCTTTAGAAAATTTAGAACTTAATGTAGGGAAAAATGATTTTAACATATTCAGGAAAAGTATGCATTTAATTCAAATCTATTTATTATTTTTCTAAAAACTTAGGAAATTGAGATTTAAGAGAATCTTTTTTCATTTGATTAAAGAAATCTACTCAAAATCTTCAGCCAACATAATTCTGAATTATGAAGCTCCTGGAAAATTAAATAAGAAGAAAATTATATACATATTTTTGAAAGGAAAAAATAAAAGTGTCATCTGATGCAAAAAATTAGATCATCTACATAGAAAACCCAATAGACACATCCATTTCTGGCAATGCAGTATACTACCAGTAACTGGAAACCTTCTCTCCCCTTAAAAAGCACCAGAAATTCTGGAAAATATAACAAATATGTCCCAAAACTATGAATTCCCAAGGGCCCAAATGAAACAGATACTTTAAAAAAAAAACAGTAAACAGAAGTTGATGCTGTGGCTATGCTGTGGCTATGTGGAATGAAGGTATATATCTTGGTTACCAAGAGACTTGGGCCTCACAGATCAGAATAAAGGCCTAGATACATATAGGCAATGAAATAGAATCAAATTCCTTCTCAGAAATCCAGGACTCTTGATAGGCCAAAGGCCCCATAAAATGGTATTTGGAGAAATATCATCCATCATTCCAGGAAAATGAGAAGGTCTCCTGACTTCCTGGACTAGTATTTTTTGTTTGTTTTTAAATTCTCCCCCCAATTTTTTTTCCAAATTACTCATGCTGAGCTTTCCAGCTTAAAAGTTTAGAGCTGAATTTGCACTATCTATGTCATTGGAGAACCCCTAGGGTAAGAAATCAATATAAATATTGTCCCAAGATGGCAATAATCCCTACATAAGGAAATGTATATATTCTTTGAAAAAATGCATCCTCATCAAACTATAGAAGATCCTACAAATTATGCTCCAGTAAAGTTCACAGCCCTGACTTACAAAGCATACAAGAAAATTCCTTTCCACAAGCAGAATCCAGCAGACACAATCCAAAGCAAATATAATGCTCTAAGAACTCGAGATTGTAAAATTATCAAAGCAAGTTTAAAAGTTGTATCAATCATTTTTATTTCACTGCGACCAAAATACCTAACAAAAAGAAGTTAGAGGAGTAAAGTCTACTTGGAGCTTACAGTTTCAGAGGTTCAGTCATGGTCAGATGACATGGGCCTGAGATGAGGCAGAACATCATGTTCAAAAACATGGTTGAAGAAGGCTCTTTAGTTCAAAGCAGACAGGAAGCAGAGAGTGAAAGAGAGGGAGGGAGAGAGAGACAGATACAGATAGAGACAAAAAGATAGTGACTTAGTGACTATTTCCTCCAGTCATCCAGTTAGCACCTGGTAATCAAGTCGAATTATTAATCCATCAAATGGATTAACCCACTGATTAGGTTTCAGCTCTCATAATTTAATTGCTTTATCTCTTAATACTCCTGCATTACCACATAAACTTTTTGGGAAACCTCTCATATTCCAATCATAACTTCCTGCCCCTGCCCACAAAAAGGTCATGTCCATCTCACAATGTGAAACGCATTTAGTCCTTCTCCAAGATTCCTGACAGTATTAACAGTTCCAATATTACCTGAAAGTTCAAGTTCAAAGATTCCTCTGAGATTCAAGGCAAACTCTTGTCTGTGAGCATTTGTAAAGATCAAAAGCAAGTTATATACATCTAATATAAAGTGGCAATCCAAGAGGGAAGAACAGGGGCATAGAAAGAAAAGATGGGACCAAAACAAGACAGAAATCTAGGTAGGCAAACAAAGTCCTGGAGCTCCATGTCTGGTATCCAGGGCACATGGTGGTCAGATGTGGTGTTAAGGAAGATGTGGTTTTTAAAAGATCACCTCCACTAAAGAGAAGGTAAGTAACCTCAGAGAAACAATAGAAAACATGTCTTGGAGGCATCTCAGAAAGACCATCATCAAGACCACACCCATAGAAAACTCAAGGGTATAAAAGTGAAAATTCTGTTAAGAAGAGACCACACTAATCACATAGGATTGACACAACTTTTGAACTAGCTTTTGAAGAAGAGAGCTTGGGCAGTGCCATCACTATGGCCTTATTGATTGTAACCCATGTGACCTCTCTCAGTCTACAGCCTGTGATTTCTTCAGCAGATGGTCTACATTTCTCACATCTTCTGATTTCTGGGGGAGTTTTCACTGCAACCGCAGCTTCACCATCACAGCGTCATGAATGTGAAGCTGCCCTCTCAGGCCTCCCTGTGGAATCTTGGTGGAAACCTCCATGACTCGCTCACTCCAGCATCCTGCTTTCCTGTAGAACCAGAAGCATGTGGAAGACACCAAGGTCTGCTGCAGCTGAACAGAAGCCAGGTCTCTTTGGATGATGGCTGCATCAGTCCCTAAGTTTCTGTGTGGCTGAGCATTGAATCCTGGGAAAACAATTTCCTAGGCACTCCTATGTGATTAGTGTGGTCTCTTCTTAACAGAATTTTTACTTTTATGCCCTTGAGTTTACTATGGGTGTGGTCTTGATGATGGTCTTTCTGAGATGCCTCCACGACATGTTTCCTATTGTTTCTCTGAGGTTACTTACCTTCTCTTTAGTAGAGGTAATCTTTTCAAAACCACATCTTCCTTAACACCAATTTTAACTGTGCTGTTTTGGCCAAAGTACAAGTTTTAAGAACCTTTCCTCTCTACTTTTTGCTCGCAATTTTCACAATAAACCTGACTGAAAAACCTCCAGCAATACCCATGACACTACCTGAATGCTGTGCTGTCTTGATATTTCTTCTGTCTGATTTGTTACTCCATCACCTTAAATTCAGCCTCACACAGAGTCTTAGGACATGGGCAAAATGTAGCCAAATTCTTTGCCAGAATGTAACACAAATGGTCTCCACTTCAATTTCCAGTGGAGGTCTTGTCCCCCTCTGAACGCTCATGAACACAGTCTTTACTGTCTGCATTCCTATAATCATTATGCTCTTCTGAGCTCTCACCAGAAGCATCTATCAAACTACTCACAGCATTCTAAAGCTTCTCTATCCTCCATCTTCAATCTCTTTCAAACTCCTCCTGCAAAGTAATTCCAAAATTTTCTGAACCACATGGTCAGGTTTGTCACTGCACATCCCCATTTTCCGTACCAATTTCTATGTTAGTCAGCTTTATGTTACTGTGATCAAGAAATCTGACAAAATCAACTTAGAGAAAGAAAAGTTTATTTTTACCCACAGTTACAAAAGGTCAGTTCTGGGTTCGCCCCACTCAGTATAGCTCTGGGTTCAAAGTGAGGCAGAACACCATGGTGAAAGAGCAAGGTGGAGGAAAGCTGTTTTTGTCATAGCAGCCAGGAAGCAGAGAGTGAGTGAGGAGCTAGAGACAAAATATAATCCCCAAGATCAGGCATCCAATGACCTACTTTCTTTAGCCACACTCCACTGCTTACAGTTACCCAGTAATTCATTCAAGTTATCAATCTATCAAGTTCAGTAACCCACTGATTAGATTACAGCTCTCATAATTTAACCATTTCATCTCTGAACATTGCTACATGGGATATTGTTTCCAACATATGAGCTTTTAAAGGAATACTTCATAAATGGAATAAGAGATTTAGGGCTGGGGACGTGGCTCAAGCAGTAATGCGCTTGCCTGGCATGCACAGGGCACTGGGTTTCATTCTCAGCACCACATAAAAATAAAATAAAGATGTTGTGTCCACCAAAAACTAAAAAATAAATATTAAAAAATTCTCTCTCTCTCTTTAAAAAAAAAGAAACTTTAAGTTGATTAAATACTTGTAGGAAGAAATTTAATTTCATCTTTACTATAAAATTAAAACCTCCACTGATAAGCTGAAAAATGATTAGGCACAGCTAAAGAAATAATTAGCAAAATGGAAGACCAAACTCAAGAAATTAATCCAATTCATCAACACAATTGAATAGTTAGAAAGTATTAAGGAGAAGTAACGAGACAGTGAGAATGTAATAAGAAAATGCAACCTACATCTCTTTCATTTAACATTATTCCAGACAGAGAACAGAAAGTTTGGGAACAGGTACTATTTTAAGATACAACTCAGAATTTTCCAGAATTGATGAAAGATATATGAACTACCCGAATAAAGAAGCTTTGGACTTGTTATTATAAGAAATTTTTTTTAAAAAAAATTACAACTAACATAACAAATATGTGGAATATCAAAAACTTTAAAACAGGAAAAAAATATTATTAGCTAACAAAGAATTAATTAGACTGGTCAAAGATGTATCAATAACAATAGTTGAGGGACTGGAGTTGTGGCTCAGCAGTAGTATGTTTGCCTAGCACGTGCAAGGTCCTGGGTTCAAACCTCAGCACCACATAAAAATAAATAAAATAAAGGTACTGTCTCCAACTACAACTAAAAAATAAATATTTTTAAAAAATAACAATAGTTGGGCTGGGGATGTGGCTCAAGCGGTAACGTGCTCGCCTGGCATGTGTGGAGCACTGGATTCGATCCTCAGCACCACATAAAAATAAAATAAAGATGTTGTGTCCACCGAAAACTTAAAAATAAATATTAAAAAATTCTGTCTCCCTCTCCCCTGCCCTCTCTCTCTCTCTTTAAAAAAATAACAATAATTGAAAACAAGAAAGAATTAAGTAGCATCTTTAGAAAATTGTTATATACTTAAGATTATATACTGACCAACACAAAACTAAGGAGAAGTAAAAAAAAAAAAAAAACAACCAACATATTGACATATTTTAAAAGAATACTTTAATAGACCTCATGTAACGATGTACAAAATAAAGAAGAAAAGGAAGGAAGAAAGGAGAGAAGGAAGGAGGAAAAGAAAGAAAGACAAAAAGCAGAGGTCATTATAAAAAGACCTTATCTATATCTGCAATACTTTTTTTTTCTATTTAAGGGAAACAAATATAGTCAAATGCTAACCTTTGTTAACGCTAGTTGGCAGTAATATAGGTATTTGTTGTATATTTTCTATTGTTCTAAGTTTTAGGGGAGTTTTGGCCAAAAAAGTGTGTATATATATAAAAGTGGAGAATATTCAATAAATCTCACAGGATTCTCACAGTGAAGCTGATATTGTGTGTGTGTGTGTGTGTGTGTGCATTTTTTTCATATTTTAGGAAATAAAATATTTTGAGCTTTTTTTAATTTATATACAAATTATAAATGTCTGTTCTTTGTCAGAATGCTGCAGGAGAAGAAAAGGTAATTAGTGTCAAAGTCTTGCCCCAAGGAGCTTAAAATATATTAGGAAAATAGAGGTAGCACAGAGATAACTATCATTTTCCACTGATAATTTTAAATGCCTAGTGAAAGTAAAAGAAATAGGAAAGGGACCATAATTATTTGAGTGTTCTTTGTCTATCCCTAATTTATTGTTAGAAATATTCATGATTGTAAAGTTTGGTTCATTACCTCTGGCCAAAATGTAACATGTTAGCCCCAGAAAAGTGGTGATAAATAATTAAAATGAAGCAATCTTGCTATTCAAAGACTGCAAGCAATAATTCAGTGTGCCTTTCTTATAGTAAGAAAATAGCATATCTTTGCTTTCAGGTACGTTTTTGAGATAACTATGAATGGAACATTGACAAAAAGCCAGGAGCTAATATGACTGTCAATTGGAAAAATAGCAAGAAAAATGCAGTTTTTGAATAGGATCTCCAAATCTCATACTGCAAGTGATTTGTAGGCAGACTCAATTTGTTTTCTGTACCTGAAATGCTTTCTTTCGATCCCCGACTATTGAAAGTGTTTTCAAACTACACCTTGCTATTTTCACATCATATTCCATGTAATAGGCAAAGGAAAATAACAAATTTTATTAAGTTGTAGAATAGCTACATGTGTACAGGTTTATGCAGTTTATTTAATTTTATTATTAACAAAAGACACATTTTTTATATTAAATATAACTTTACTGAGTACGATTATCGACCTGCATATTTTAAAACTGGAGTCTAACCAGATGAGTAATATCATCACTATCCATGCTAAAGCTGGAATCCCTGCTGGTTTTCCATGTGGAATCTCTTTATTGTTCTTCTAAATGAAATCCTCAGGGGAGAAACTGGGATCTGAATAGGATGATATATCAAAAATATAAAGGAAACCGCACTAAGATGTGAGGATCTTGGGATGGGAATTCTATCAGAGCCTTCAGTAACAGAATTAGTTAGTGGCATAAGTACAACGGGCGACTGTTGCTAGAGAATGGAAATCATCCCGTCACAAAGCGTTAAATGGAAGATAAACAGGAGCCCATGGTTCTGTTCCTTCTCCAGTATCCACTGATATCAATCAGATAGTAGAAAGAACAACACTTCTGATAGACATTTAAATTCTGGCTCTATCTCATATCCTTGTAAGTACCTTATCTCCATGTTCCAGCCTCAGTAAAATGGAAATAGACTCTCTGTTTCAGCATGGTCAAAAGGATTAGAAATATATACAGGACCTACCACACAGCAGGGACACAATATATGATAATGAATTCTTGTTGATAATGTCCTTTTATTCCTTCTGAAATTATAGTTCTTCTTTTATTCTATAATATTTTCACCAAATTACATATAATGCTCCTCAAAGAGATATATAGTGGAATAGGAATGAGACAATATCATCCAGGTAACGACAGTGTTCTTTAGAAATGTACAGCCAGGATCTGCCTCTTGTGAGAAGGTGGCATAAAAATGAATGTGTTCTCAACAGAATTGACTGGAGTGTGAGCATCTTAGTCCATTTTATGTCCCTAGTCCCTATAACTGAATGCTGATAGATTGGTGTTTTAGTCAGGTTTTTTGTTTGTTTGTTGTTTGTTTGTTTTTTGGTTGTGGATGGACACAATACCTTTATTTTATTTTTACGTGGTGCTGAGGATCGAACCCAGTACCTCATGCATGCTAGGCAAGTGCTCTTCCTCTGAGCCACAACCTCAGCCCCTAGTCAGCTTTTGTGCTGCTGTAACCTAAGGATCTGACCAGAACAACTGTAAGGAAGAAAACTTTATTCCAGCATTCACAGTGTCAGAGGTCTTAGTCCATAGAAGGCTGGCTCCATTCCTCAGGGCTCTAGGTGAGGCTGAACATCATGGCGGGAGAGGGAAGCAGCTCACATCACGGTGATCAGAAAACAGAGAGAGAGACTCTACTTGTCAGATACAAATATATACACCAAAGCCATGCTCCAATTTCCAGCTCCTCCAGCCACACCCCACCACTTCAGTTAATTCTATCAGGGATTAACTCACTGATTAGGCTAAGACTATTATTTCTCCTCCAAACCTTCTTGCAGTGTCTTACAGGTGAGTTTTTGGGGCACACCACATCCAAACCATAACAACTGGGTAATTTGTAAAGATAAGAGGTTTATTTAACTCATGAGTCTGATGAGGACCTTTCTGCTGGGTCCTGATATGCCAAAGGATATCACATGGCTGGACAGAGCAAACATGCCTGAGAGAGCTTCTGCCATGTCTTAGATAAAGTGGTATCTCCCAAATGTTCATCTTTTTAAAAGGACTTCCACCCACCCACCCACCCACTCATTCCTGGGCAGTACTCTGGACCTTTAGGAAGTAGGGAAGGGCCTTGACTCACGGGGACGTGCCCTTGAATGAGACTGAGGAACACGGGTCCCTGTATCTTTGTCTTTCTGCCATTATTTGAGATGTGAGCCCTTTTCTCCCATGTGCTCCAGTCACGATGTGCCACCATCCATTGCCCTCCACAGAACTGAGGCAATGCAGGAGCCGTGCATTTGAACCTTCAAAACTGTGAGCTAAATAAAATTTTTTTGTCTTTATAAGTCATTTCATTGTAATATTGCAAGCTGAACAAATTCCATTCCCTTTTATAATAAAATCACTTCCACAATAACTCATTAACTCCCTAACCATTAGTCCATGAGTGGATTAATCTACCCATGAAAGCACTTCCCTCATGACCCAATCACCTCTTAATCCTACCTCATCCCACCTGTTAATAGGTAATAATGAGGATGGAATTTAACATGAGTCCTGATGAGCACATTAAAACTACAAAAGTGACATAATTACATTCTCTTATACATTTTGTTTTGTTTTGAGACAGGGTCTTTCTACGCTGCCCAGGCTGGCCTTAAACTTGTGATTCTCCTGTCTGATCCTGTTAGGTTGCTGGAATTCCCGGCATGTGCCACTGCACCCAAGAGGTCATTTTATTTTTGTACTTGTTCAAGGCAATTCTTTAGTTCAAACATCCTCTAGTTCCTGCTGGAAATCTCCAAAGTCATAGAGACAGAGCTTCTAATTTATTGACCAATTTTAGATTTGAGTAACCATTTAGACACATTTAAATCATTTAGACACAGTTAAAAAGCTGAAATCAAGTTGCCAATTAGGCTCTGAGTGAGGAAAAGCAGCAGGAAACCTGTGCTTCTGGCCATGATGGAGCAAAGTGCAGTAAATCTTCTCACCGTCTTAAACAACTTAAAACTGGATAAGCACATGAGCCTTTTACTATCAGGCTCTAGACACAAGCACTAGGAGACTGTGGTCTCTGGGAAGGGGAATCAAACAAGATGACGACTATAATTGCTCTGGATTTTTGCTTGGAGGGAATTTTGGGACTGAAGCACAAGGAGAGAAAACAAAGAACACAGAGGCCTCGTTGCACTTTGAGGATTAAAAGCTTTAGGGGGGAAAAAGGATAAGTGACTTGAAAAAATTAGAAACAGACTAAACAAACTGAAGCACACAGAGAAGAAAAAAAAATATTGTTTTCAGAAAATGATGGATCAACAAATATATGAAAAATGTTCATCATTGCTAGTAGTTAGAGAAATGCAAATCAATACTACTATAAGATTCACCTCACTCCAGTCAGAAGGGCAGCTATTATGAAGACAACAATAAGGGTTGGTGAGGATGTGGGGAAAAAGTTACCCACATACACTGCTGGTGGGACTGTAAATTGGTGCAGCCAAAATGGAAAGCAGTATAGAGATTTCTTGGAAAATTGACCCATTTGACCCAGCTGTCCTCTCCTTGGTCTATACACAAAGGACTTAAAAATAGCATACTACAGGGACATAGCCACATCAATGTTTATAGCAGCACAATTCACAATAGCTAAACTGTGGAACCAACCTAGATGCCCTTCAATAGAGGAATGGATAAAAAAAATGTGGGCTATATACACAATGGAATATTACTCAGCAATAAAAGCAAATAAAATCATGGCGTTTGCAGGTAAATGGATGGCATTGGAGAAGATAATGCTAAGTGAAGTTAGCCAATCCCAAAAAACAAATACTGAATGTTTTCTCTGATATAAGAAGGTTGATTCATAATGAGGTAGAGAGAAGGAACATGGGAGGAATAGAGGAACTCTAGATAGGGCAGAAGGTTGAGAAGGGCAGGGAATGGTGAAATGTGATGGACATTATTATCCAAAGGTCATGTAAGAAGACACGAATTGGTGTGAATATACTGTGTATACAACCAGAGATATGAAAACTTGTGCTCTATATGTGTAATAAGAATTGTAATGCATCCCACTGTCATATATAAATTTTAAAATTTAATTTATAAAAGTGATGGCTCCTTAGTGACTTGAGAGACAATGTTATAGTTTAGTACATATGCAATTGAAATCTCAAAGGAAGGGAATCAGTAAAGGGAAATTGTAGGGCATGACTTGCTGCCCGCTTCCGGGTCTTGGGGCCCCGCTCATGTGGCTGGGAAGGCACCTGGCGATCAGCCAGGAGACGGTGCTGTGGGTGGTGATGGAAAAATCAGATCACCTCCAGGATAGGTCCAAGACTCTTCTGCCCTTGCCCTTGTGGACTGCTCGTGCCTTCCCTTACAGACCAGGGGATGGGTGTACATGTGAGCTTGCTCCACCCCTCTGACCTTTATCCTGATTGGTTCCTGCACATTACATTAGTTGTGTGTACTTCCTCAATAAATGAGATCCTGCTTTGACTCATCTCCCTGGTGCATCTGATTGTCCTGAGGGCTGGGTGCTGGCGGCCAGTCGACCTTTGCCTTTCTTCATCTCTCCTACAGGTCAGGAGGAAACGTGGGGGGGGGGGAGCTAAAAACACTGACAGGAAATATTTGAATAAATGTTTTGGTTTATTGAAAAATAAATTTCCAAGTGAAATGAAGCCATAATCTCACAAATCCAAGAAAATGTGCATTCAACCTTGAGTAGAAGAAAAAAGAAAAATCAGGTCATGTCACATTACAATAAACCACTCAAATGCAGTGACAAAAAAGGGAAATTATTAAACTACTATAGGAAAAAATCATGATGACAATTCATGTCAGAAAAACAAAGTAAGTTTAAAAAAATAACAGTAAATTATCTCAGTTTTTGAAAGAAAACACTGCCAACTTGAAATTCTATAGATAGTAGCTATACTCTTCAAAAATAAAGGTGAACCATTTGGAATTTATCCCAAGAAAGCAAGGATGGTTCAATACACAAGATCAATCAGTGTTATATACTATATTAATAAAATGAAAAAAGAGATACAACACATTTTCATCAAAATTGGTGCAGAAAAGCATTTGACACGTGCTAAAAATGTACAACAAATTTAAAATGGAAGTCTTCAACATGATAAAGTCTTCAACATGATAAAGGACATCTATAAAATCTGATGTACCTGAGTGCAGTGGCACATACCTGTAATCGCAGAGACTCTGAAGGTTGAGGCAGAAGAATCTCAAGTTTCAGGCCAGCCTCCACAACTTAGTGAGACCCTATCTCAAAAATTAGAAACAAAAAGATCTGGGGATGTAGCTCAGTGGTGGAGTGCTTACCAAGCATGCTGGAGGTCCTGAGTTCAGCTGCAAGTTCCCAGTGCCACTACAACAAACAAATAAAAATCAGCTAACTTTATACTCATTGGGGAAAAAGACAAAATTGCTTATTTTTCCCATTTTCAATATTATATTGGACATTTTAACCAAAGAAATGAGACAGATAAAAGGCATTCATTAAAAAGAAAGAATTAAAACTATTCACAGAAGCCATGTTTTATATGTGGGAAATCATAAAAAACAAACAAACAAAACTACAATTATTCGATTTAACAAATGAATGCAGTAAAGTTGTAATATATAAGACCAAAAGACAAATATTAGTTGTATGTATACACATTAGTAATAAACAATCTGAAGATGAAATTAAGAAAAAATTACATTGGCAATAGCATCAAAAAGAATAAAATAGTTAAGAATAAATTTAATCAAGAAGTTACGAGACAAGTACACTGAAACCTATAAAACAAAAGTTGCTAAAATAAATTAAATGAATGGAAAGACCTCTGTGTTCATAGGTTGAAACATTTTGTTAAGATGGCAATAATCTTGACTCCTCCCAGCAATCTACAGATTAAGTTTAATGCCTACCAAAATGACAATTTTTTTTAGTTATGAGGGAAATGCAAATCAAATGCATAATGATATACAACTTTATATCCTCTGAGATGACTATAATGAAAACAATAATTTTTAATTGGAGGATCATAATTATATATAATAACGGGATTTGTTGTAACATAGTTATGCATGCACGTAACATAATTTGGTCAATTTAATTTTTCAGTACCTCCCACTTTCCTCCCTTCCTTCTCCCCCAATTCCCTTCTTCCTCTCTCCCTTCTAGTTTCATGAGACACCTTTCCACATATGAAACTTTGACCTTCTGAGTCTGACTTATTTCATTGAATACAGGGCTTTCCAGCTCCATCCATTTTCCTGAAAATGATATAATTACATTCTTTCTTGGTGAGTAAAATTCCATTTTATATATGCCAAGTTCTCTTTATCCATTATAAATGGTTCTTTAACATGGCTATTCTGAGTTGTGCTACTATAAACATGCATATGTACATATGGATAAAATATATTGAATTTAATTCTATAAAAAGAATTTCAAAATCCTGAAAAATAACTAGTGTTGGCAAGGATGTGGAAAAATTAGAATCCTCATACATTCCTGATAGGAATGTAAAATTGTGCAGCCACTGTTGAAAATAGTTTGATGGTTCTTCAAAAAGTAAAACATAGAATATTTCATAAATCCAGCAATTCACTTCTAAAAGAATTGAATACATATATTCAAATATTTCTACACAAATATTTGTAGCAGCTCTATACACAATAGCCAATAGGGAAACCAACCCAAGTGCCCACCAGTTGATAAATAAATAAACTCAACATGGTATATCTATAGAATGGAATATTACTTTGCCATAAAAAGAATGAAGTAGTAATATATGCTGCAAAGTGAATCAACCTCAAAAATATTATGTTAAATAAGAGAAGCCAAATATAAAAAGTCATGTAATGTGTGATTCCATTTATATAAGATATCCAAAATAGTTAAGACCTCAGAGACACAGTAGTGACTGCCAGTGAGCAGAGAAAGGGAAGAACTAGGAGTGAATGCTTCATAGGTACCAGCTCTTCTTTGGTAAAGGTGAAAATGTTTTGGATCTACAAACAGGTGACAGTTGGACAACATTGTGGATGTACTAACCACCACTGAATTGTGCAATTCAAGTTGGTTTGTTATGTATTATGTGAATTTCATCTCAATGAGAACATATAAACATATAAATCTGGTTTTCCTGAATTTCCAGAAGAAGGCAAAATAGATTTTTTTAATCAAAAAACTGAGATAATTGATACCATTATAAAAATTATCAGTAAACTAGTAAAAGAAGAAAAATCTGCTTAACCCAACAAAAAATTGTGTGCATGTGTCTTTGAAAGAAACTCACAGCTACCTTCAGAATTGAGAGAGAAAAAAATGAACTCTTTTCATCTAAAAGAGCAAGGATTCTGTTTTCACCACTTGCAACTTAGCATAGCGCTGAAGAACTGGTGAGTGCAATAAGACAATGAAAAGAAATAAAAAACATACACATTGGGAAAAACAAAAGAAAATGATCTTTATTTGCAGAAAATGTAATTATGTATTAAAAATTCTACAGAAATATAATTTTAAAAAGAACTAATAAGTATATTTATCAAGATCTCAAGAATCAAGATAAATACACATCAAAAATCAGTTGTTTTTTCTAAATGCCATCAAAAAACAAGCAATTAAAAAGTGCATATTTTAAAACCATCATTTTAATTTTATTGTCAGAAAAGTATCAATAATATGATATGTTTATGGAAAAACTTTAACAAAATGTGTTAAGAAGATCAAGATCTTTATACTAAAAACATTGCTGAAGAATTATCAAAAACATACACAAGTAGAGAATTACACCATGATTATGAATCAAGAGACTCAATATTGTTAAGATATCCATTCTCCCCAAATTAATCATAACTGTATTCAAAATCCCAACAGGATTTTTACTTGGAATAAGTTGATAATTATATTCTAAATTTTTCTACAAATGAGAAGATTTATGCAATGATAGCATAAGGACATAGATATGGATCACAGAAACAGAACAGAGCGTTTAGAAGTAAACATATATACAGATACAATCAATTAGTTTTTTGGTACTGGGGATTGAGCCTCGGGACACATTTCAACTGAGCTAACCACCAGCCCTTTTTTATTTTTCATTTTGAAACAGGGTCTCACTAAATTGCTTAGTTTCTTGAGTCTCTGGGAATTATAGGTGTGCGATGCCATGCCCAGCTAGTCAATTGATTTTTTTTTTTTAAATACCAATGAGGAAAAGAAAGCCTTTTTCAATAAATGGTGCTTGCACAAGTGAACAGTTTTAAAACTATTTTAAAAAGAACTTTCACCCTACTTCACACCACTCACAAAATTAATTTGAATCATTGACCTAAACATAAAAGCTAAGTTAGAAAAAAAAGGCAGGAAAATATTTTTGTAAACTTAGTGAGGCCAAAAAATACATTAGAAGACAGGAAGTACAAAGTGTAAAAGAAAACTTGGTAATTCAGACTTCATCAAAATTAAAAGCTTTTTCTCTTTGAAAGATAACACTAAGGAAAAAAAAAAGAAGAAGTTGCACCATCGCAGGAAAGATTCGCAACATACACAGTTGACAGAGAACTCACACCTAGAATTTATAAGGAAATTCAGCAAATTTAGACACCAATTAGAGGACAGCCAATCTAATGGAAATGATGAAATATTTGGACAATTCAAAATGACTGAAAAACACATGAAAAGGTGCTCACTCAATGTCATTAATCATCAGGAAAATCAAAACTGATACTAGAACAAGATAATACAAACCCACCACAGTGACTGATCACACCATGGAATGGATGTGGCATGCTTCGCCAGTGGGGTATAAAATAGCGCAATCGCTTCAGAAAACAGTTTAGCAATTTCCTATAAACTTAAATTATTCTTCCATACAACCCCTCAATGCCATTCTGACACAGTAACTCAGGAGAAAAAATAAAAAACACTTGGTGTATAATGTTAGTAATTAATTACTTGGTATGTAAGTTATTTCAAATTGTCAAAACCTAGAAATAATCCAGATTTGTAGCGACATGTTAATGGCTCACAAATGATGGCACAATGTAACATTATTCAGTGATGAAAGAAGTAAACTTCTATTGTACACACAACATGAGTGAATCACAAAATAACAGTTTAAAAACTTCTAATCCCAGCACCAAAGTACATATTGTTTTTATTTTATTTTTTATTCTAATTTGTTATATATGACAACAGAATGCATTACAATTCATATTACACATAGAGAGCGTATTTTTTCATATCTCCATTCATGTCTTCATACATGTAATTAGGGAAATGATGTCCATCTAATTCCACCATTTTTTTTTAATTATTATTAGTTGTTCAAAACATTACAAAGCTCTTGACATATCATCTTTCATACATTTGATTCACCCTTTACCCCCTCCCTTCCACTCCATCCCCTTTGCCCTACTTAGAGTTTGTCTAATCTTCACATGCTCCCCTTCCCAACTCCACTATGAATTAGCCTCTTTATATCAGAGAAAACATTCGGCATTTGGTTTTTGGGGACTGGCTAACTTCACTTAGCATTATATTCTCCAACTCCATCCATTTACCTACCAATGCCATGATTTTATTCTCTTTTAATGCTGAGTAATGTTCCATACCAAAGGTTTCCTAACCTTTCACCTACTGATGGGCATCTAAGTTGGTTCCACAATTTAGCTATTGTGAATTGTGCTGCAATAAACATTGATGTGGGTGTGTCCCTGTGATATGCTGTTTTTAAGTCCTTAGGGTATAGATCAAGGAGAGGGAGAGCTGAGTCAAATGGTGGTTCCATTACAAGTTTTTCAAGGAATCTCCATACTGCCTTCCATATTGGTCCCACCATTTTGCAGTCCCATCAGCAATGTACGAGTGTGCCTTTTCCCCCACATCCTCACCAACACTTACTGTTGTTTGTATTATTAATAGCTGCCACTGACTGGAGTGAAATGAAATCTTAGAGTAGTTTTGATTTGCATTTCTCTAATTGTAGAGATGATGAACATTTTTTCATATATTTGTTGATTGATTGTATATCATCTTCTGAGAAATATTTGTTCAGGTCCTTGGCTCATTTATTGATTGGGTTATTCGTTTTTTTGGTGTTTAGCTTTTTGAGTTCTTTATGTACCCTAGTGATTAGTGCTCTATCTTATGTGTGAGGAATAAAGATTTGCTCCCAAGCTGTAGGCTCTCTATTCACCTCATTGATTATTTCTTTTGCTGATAAGAAACTTTTTAGTTTGAATGCATCCCACTTATTAATTCTTGATTTTAATTATTGTGTTATAGGAGTCTTATTAAGGAAGCAGGGGCCTAATTCAATATGATGGAGATTTGGCCCTACTTTTTCTTCTATCAGATGCAGTGTCTCTGGTTTAATTCCTAGGTCCTTGATTCACTTTTAGTTGAGCTTTGTGCATGGTTAGAGTTAGGGATTTAATTTCCTTTTGTTGCATATGGATTTTAAGTTCTCCCAGCACCATTTGTTGAAGAGGCTATCTTTTCTTCAATGTATGTTTTTGGCACCTTTGTCTAGTATTGAGATAACTGTAATTATGTGGGTTAGTCTCTGTGTCCTCTATTCTGTACCATTGGTCTACCAGTCAATTTTGGTGCCAATACCATACTTTTTTTGTTACTATTGCTCTGTAGTTTAGGTTAAGGTCTGGTATAGTGATGCCACCTGCTTCACTCTTCTTGCTAAGGATTGCTTTGGCTATTTTGGGTCTCTTGTTTTTCCAGATGAATTTCATGACTGCTTTTTCCATTTCTATGAGAAATATTTTTGGGATTTAGATTGGAATTGCATTAAATCTCTATAGTGCTTTTTGTAGTATGGTCATTTTGACAATATTAATTCTGCCAATCCAAGAACAAGGGAGATCTTTCCATCTTCTAAGGTCTTCTTTAATTTCTTTCTTTAGGCTTCTATAATTTTTGTTGTAGAGGTCTTTCACCTCATTCAGTAGGTTGATTCACAAGAATTTTTTTATGCTATTGTAAATGGGGTAGTTTTCCTTGTTTCCCTTTCAGAGGATTTCTCACTGATATGCAGAAATGCCTTTGATTTTATTGGTGTTGGTTTTGTATCCTGCTACTTTGCTGAATTTATTTACTAGTTCTAGAAGTTTTTTGGTGGGATTTTTTGGGTCTTCTAGGTATATAATCATATCACCAGTATACAGTGATATTTGAGTTCTTCTTTTCCTACCTGTATCACTTTAATTTCTTTCATCTGTCTAGTTGCTCTGGCCAGTGTTTCAAGAACTATGTCAAATAGAAATGGTGAAAGAGGGCATCCCTCTCTTGTTCCAGTTTTTAGAATGAATGCTTTCAATTTTTCTTCATTTAGAATGATGTTGGCCTGGGGTTTAGCATAGATAGCTTTTACAATGTTGAGATATGATCCTGTTATACCTAGTTTTTCTAGTGCTTTGAACATGAAGAGGTGCTATATTTTGTTGAATGCTTTTTTTTGCATCTATTGAGATGATCATATGGTTCTTATCTTTAAGACTAGTGATGTGATGAATTACATTTGTTGATTTCCATATGTTTAACCGATCTTGCATCCCTGAAATGAACCCCACTTGGTTGTGGTGCATGATTTTTTTGATATGTATTTGTATCCAATTTGCCAGAATTTTATTGAGAATTTTTGCATATATATTAATTAGAGATATTGGTCTGAAGTTTTCTTTCTTTGATGTGTCTTTGTCTGGTTCTGGAATCAGGGCGACATTGGCCTCATAGAATGAGTTTGGAAGTGCTCCCTCTTTTTCTGTTTCCTGAAATAAATCGAAGAGTATTAGTATTAGTTCTTCTGTAAAGGTCTTGTAGAACTCGGCTGTGTATCCATCTGGTCCTGGGCTTTTTTGTTGTTGTTGGCAGGTGTCTGATGGCATCTTCTATTTCATCACTTGAAATTGATATGTTTAAATGGTGTATATCTTCCTCATTCAATTTGGGCAAATCATATGACTCTAGGAATTTGTCAATGCCTCGGATATTCTCTATTTTATTGGAGTATAAGTTTTCAAAATAATTTCTAATTATTTCTGTATTTGTGTAATGTCTGTTGTGGTATTTCCTTTTTCTTCATGTATGTTAGTGATTTGAGGTTTCTCTCTCCTCTTTGTTAGCATGGCTGAGTCTGTCAATTTTACTTATTTTTTGAAAGAACCAATTTTTGTTTGTCAATTTTCTTCAATTTTTTTTTGGTTTAATTTCATTGATTTCAGCTCTAATTTTAACTATTTCCTGTTTTCTGCTGCTTTTGGTGTTGATTTTTTCTTCTTTTTCTAGGGCTTTGAAATTTAATGCTAAGTCATTTATTTTTTGACTTTTTCTTCTTTTAAGAAATGAACTCCATGCAATGAACTTTCCCCTTAGTACTGCCTTCACAGTGTCCCAGGGATTTTGTTATGTTGTATCCATGTTCTTATTCACCTCTAAGAATCTTTTAATCTCCTCCTTTATGTCTTTTACTATTCATTGTTCATTCAGTAGCATATAATTTAGCCTCCAGGTATTCGAGTAGCTTTTATTTTTTATTTTATCATTAATTTCTAATTTCATTCCATTATGACCTGATCAGGGTAATATTTCTACATTGTTGTATTTGCTATGAGTATCTTTGTGGCATAATATATGGTCTATTTTAGAGAAGGATCCATGTGCTACTGAGAAGAAAATGTATCCATTCACTGAAGGATAAAATATTATATATATCAGTTAATTCTAAGTTTTTGATTGTATTATTGAGATCCATAGTTTCTTTGTTCAACTTTTGTTTGGAAGATCTATCCAGTGGTGAAAGAGGTGTGTTAAAGTCACCCAGAATTATTATGTTGTGGTCTATTTGACTCTTGAATCTGAGAAGAGTGTGTTTGATGAATGTAGATTTCCTGTTGTTTGGGGCATATAAATTTATCATTGTTATGTCTTGTTGATTAATTGTTTCCTTAAGCAGTATGAAATATCTTTCTTTGTACCTTATCAGCGTATTACTTTGGCCTTTCCTTTCACTGATATACTCAAGGACTTTGTCCTCCATAAGGTAATCCCATTGCATAAATCGGAATGAGAATTATATAGAGAAGTGTATGTTTTTAAAAGCCAAGTTTACTAGTTATGAATTAATTGTGTAACTTGTGCATTTTTAAAAAATTTTAGTTTTGTTTCACAAGTCCCTAAGCATTATGTAAATACTTCAACATAATTGGTGATTATTAATGAGAGGGTATTATTGTTGAAAAAGCATAACTACTGGAAACAGACTGAGAAAGATTTTAGAATCCTGGCTTCCCCACTTCAAAATCTGCATTCTGTGTTATTATGGTCAAATGTGTGACACCTTTCAGAACCTCAATTTATTAGTGGAAATGGTATAATATCTGCAGAGTTGCTAAGAAGATTAGGGATAATGTATGCAAAATGTTTTTCATTCAAGAAGATCAACAAATGGTAGCTGGAATTTTTCACGTTTTATCATTTACTTTTGACAAGTGGATTGTGGTTGCTGTGCATTATGTTTTGCTTCTTTTAGTCCACTGTCCTCTTGTGCTCCAGTTTGAGCAAAGAGGAAGTATAATTTATAATGAGGTGTTCATTGTAAAGCTAAATAAAAATGAACTTTAATAATTCTAGTCTTATAATCTAGTCTTTTAATTGAATTTTTACTATATTTAATGTAATTACAAATATACACATGGATTTAAATCTACTTACTATTTATGTCATGTCTACTCCTTACTACATAAATCTTTTATATTCATTTTCTTTTCTTCTTTCAGATTAATAAAGTTGTATTCTATTTTTATATATTTTTCATTTGTTTCTCTTATTTATTTTGGTGCAGATCTGCTGGCATTGAATTCCATCAATTTTGATTTGGTTGAAAACATTGTCATTTTCTGCTTATTTTTTAAGTTTAATGGTATAAATTCTTTGTGGCAGTGAATTCCTTATAGCACTTGAAGCATTCTACTCATTGTTTTTCACCTTTCATTGTTTCAATTGAGAAGTCAGTTGTAAGCCTTACTTCTGCTCTTTAAAGGAAATGTCTTTCACTTTAGGCTATTTTAAATATTTTCTGCCTGTGGTTTTCAGTGATTTTTCTTTGTATTTTCATACTTTTTGGAGTTTGTGGAGATTCTTTAATTTATGAATAATGTTTTTAAACAGTTTGGAAAATGATTGACATTATTTCTTTAAATATTGCTTTTGTGTCTCTCGTAGGCAAAAAATGTCTTTGTATACACACTTGACTATTGAGATTTCTGTGGGTCTGTCTGTACTGCCTATTTTTTTGTCTCTGTTTTCAATCAAATGTTGCTGTCTCTTAGCATACTTGAAAAGTCTTTATTAAATCTGGAAACTGTGAGTAAAAAATCCTAGAGGCATTCTGATGATGATAATTTGTTTTAGAAAGTTCATCTGTTGCCTTGCTCATTTTCTAGCAGAGAAAAACTGAGTTGCAACTCAAGATTTGTGTTGCAATTTTTAATCTCTGGTTCTATACTATATTATATTCTCACCAGAAATGTCTTAAGCTTT
The DNA here is from genome assembly GCF_052094955.1 of Ictidomys tridecemlineatus. NCBI lineage: Eukaryota > Metazoa > Chordata > Mammalia > Rodentia > Sciuridae > Ictidomys > Ictidomys tridecemlineatus. The sequence continues at coordinate 20,738,538 of NC_135484.1, forward strand.
CAATTTCTCTACATCCTCACTAACACTTTTTGTCTTTTTGATTATGGTCATTTAGTGGAGGTGTGGTAGTATCACATTGTAGTTCTAATTTACATATCCCTAGTTACTTATGATATTGAGTATATTTGTTTATGCTTATTGTCCACACTTGCATCATCTTTGTGAAATATCTGTGTTTTGTTTTTTAATTAGATTATTGGCTTTTTACTTTTAAGTTTTATATTTGGTTAGTATTTTGTAATTAAGAGTTATATATTTTGGATACAAGTTCTTTTTATGATTTACACATATTTCTCCTAGTCTTTGGCTTCTTTTTAAATTTTTTTTTGTTATTTTCTAGTTGTAGATGGACACAATATCTTTATTTTATTTATTTATTTTTATGTGGTGCTGAGGATTGAACCCAGGGCCTCACGCATGTGAGGCAACCGCTCTACCACTGAGCTACAACCCCAGCCCCTAGTCTATGGCTTCTTAATTGTGCCCTAGAAAACTTGAAAATGTTCAATTTTAATGTAGTATAACTTACTTTTTTAAACAAAATGTCTTGTTTTGTTAGTGTCATGACCAAGGATAGTTTGCATAGATTCTTTTTTTCCTTTAGCTTTGGGTCTTGCTATGTTGTTCAGGCTGGCCTCCAACTATTGGACTCAAGTAGTTCTCCTGCCTCAGCCTTGTGAGTAACTGAGGACTACAAGTGTGTACCACCATGTCTGCTATGATTTACCTCTGGATGTTTATAATTATCTCTTATATTTAGTCTGTTATACATCTTGAATTCATTTTATTTATTGCTTGGGAGGGTTAATTTGTGTTTACATTGTGTCTAAATTCATCTCTCTGTTGTGAATATCCACATATCCTAATGCTGTGTGTTAAAGAGATAATCTTAAATTATTTTTGTACATTATTGAAAAATCACTTGCCCCCATATATGGATGTGTCTGCTTATGGATTTTCCTCATTGACTCATTTGTATACTTTTGTTGAAAATCTATTAATCATAAATATAAGGATATATTTTTGGGTACTATTTTCATCAATTGAACAATATGCTGCCTTGATTAACGTTGCTTCATGGTAAGTCTGTCTTTTATCTTTCTTTGTTTTCATAATAGTTTTGGCTGTTCAAGTCCCTTTGCATGTTGTTTAAATTTTAGAATCAACCTGTTCATTTCTTTAAAAAAAAATCCTGCTGTGATTTTGATAGTGATTAAGGCAGATTTGTAGGTCAATTTGGGGAGAATATATACTTAACAATAACTTTATTATCCGTGAATATGGATGTCTTCATTTATTTAGATATTTATGATTTTTCTCAACAGTGTTCTTCAGTTGTACAAATTTTATGTTCTATTTGTTTATTCCTTAGTACTTTATTTTTATGTTATTTTGGGTGTATTTATTTTCTTAATTCCTTTTTGTATTGTTTGTTGTTAGTAGTAAGAAATACAATTTGTCTTTGGTATATTTATCTTGTGTCCTTCCATTTTGCTAAACTCAATTAATTTTAGTAGTTTTTGTGTGTACATATATGTGCTCAGATTCCTTGGGATTCTTGATGTATAGGTAATGTCATCTGTAAATTAAAAACTTTGTTTTTTTCTTTCCAAACTGATGATCTTTAATTAATCTACTTTCCTTCTTCCTTTTGCTTTATAAAACAGATTTTTAGAATAGTAAGAAAAGAAGTTAAAAGTGAAGTGAAGATATCTATATCTTCTTCCTGATATTAATGGGAAAATTCACTATTAATTATGATGTTAGCTGTAGATTTTTTTTTTGGTAGATACCCCTTCTATTTCCAGTTTGTTGAAAATGTTTATTATGAATGATGTTGGATATTTCCAGATGCTTTCTGAGTCTGTCCATATGATCAGGCAATTTTGTAAGAAACTGGATCAGTCTCTGGACTTAGGTCCTTAAGCTCTGGGAAAATTGTTTCATTTTTTTGATTATTACTGTCTGGTTTCTTTCCATTCATTTTTATTAAATTACCATTAGTAAGATATTGGGACTCTTGGGAAATCTAATGTTCTTATTTTTCTTGTATTTTCCTTTCTTTTGTTTTTTTTCCTATTTAATTGGAAATTAATTTTTTTCCTATTTAATTGGAAATTTCCAAGCATCAGAATGATATCAGTCTTTTTAATAGCAACACTAAGGTGAAACACAATGGAGTAGTGCTTTCATTCCAAAGGAAATATAAATTCTAACCTAGAATTTGATACTCAAACTATCAAATTAAGTGTAATGGCAAGAATATTATAGATTTTGAAAAGTTTATCTTTCCTGTATTATGTCTTAGGAAACTACTGGAGTAGCTCAAAATGAGGAAATAAACCAAGAGAAAGGAAAACACAGGATTCAGAAATAGGAATTCTAACCTAATAGAGAGGTCTCCTTCATTCTCAGGATAATAGATGGTAAATGGGAAGCCAGTCTAAGACTCCAGCAGTTCAGATATGAGCATGTCAGAAGGCTTGAAGAGAAACAACTTCAGGAAGATGAAATTGGTAGAATTCCAAATTAATTTGAATGTGTTAAGAAGAGATTGATACAAATTAAGGAGTGAATAGTGGACAGTTAATGATAGGTATATATAAAAAATCAACAAAAGACAGTTGCCAACTGTGGAGAACTTTAAATGGTTATGCAGGATAGGAAAGCTGGTTATATAGGATCCTTCCTATCTCAGCTGTGAATAATATGACATAGTCATAATAAGAAAGCAGTTATGTTAATCTAACCAAAACTGTGTTGATCAGACTTTTGGGAAGATGAGGAAAACAGCAAGTATCCATGTACATAATAGAGATTGAAGTGGGGAAGAATATAAATAAAAGCCAAATTTTTCTTTTCTATAATAGTAAGTTACTAGTTAATGTTCAAATGGAAAATCAAGAAGTAGCAGGATAAGTATGCTACTCAGAGATGTGGAGGTCAATATCAAAATCATCAATTAAAATTTAAATCAATTAAATTTTAAATCAAAATTTAAAATGATCAAAAAAATTTAAAAATTTTATATCTGGGGAATGTCAGTTGGGGCGGAAGAGCTATAAGGGGGACTGGAAGACTTCGGTTTTTCAAACTACTGTGTAGAATTGACTCAAATATTGCACACATGATTTTTTTAAAAAAATCTATTATTGAAATATGACCTGAGATTCCCTAGCAGCCCTGGGTTCAATCCCCAGCACTACCAAAAAAAAAAAAAAAAAAAAAAAAAAAAAAACCAAAACCACAAAATCAACCACACTGAGAAACAAATAAGAGTTTTTTTGCAAATGGGTAGGACCTTCAACTGACCTTCAATAAGTGGGTTAACATTGCAGGATCCCTTCATCAGTGTGTTCCTGTGTAACTAGGTCTTATGTGTTGCAGTGGTTTATTTTTCTGAGAAGCAAATGTTTCTGATTGATGTTTCTACTCCCCCACATGGAATTAATTTAGCTGCCGGTTTTCTTGGAGGTTAGCATCAAGGCAGAAGACTGGGAATCATCTAAATATTCATAGTATGAATGTTCACTTAATTTCTCTGTTTTTCAGTGTGCTTGTGCATGGCTTGTTCTGATGCCCTGTTTTTAAGAATCCCTTTGGTTGTGTACTTTCTGAATAAACTGAACCAAAGAGGGCAGAGGGAAGGATCTGGGGGTCAGACTGCTTCTTATTGTCTTTCAGCTCATCTTCTTATTTTTACCTATGCCTGTCTTTGCCTTACAAAATAGTTGGTGTGTCTATCTAGCTTTTTGAGCTGTTCTAAGGTTTAAGGAGTTTCTAAGGTTAGGGAATTTTAAGTTTAGTTCTTCATTTTCTCCATTGCTGACTTGGGTTTTAGTTTTTGTTGTTGAATCAGTTATAAATTCAGCTCCTTTGCAGTTTACAAAATTCTGTTGCTGTCCTCTTCCCTTTTGTCCTTATGGTTGTTTGGTTTCTTGTTTGTTTAAAAAACAACTTTTTTTTTTTTTGTAGCCCTGGGTGGAAGCCAGTGCCTCATGTATGCTAGGGGCTGCTGTAGTTTTTTTTAAACCCCTCTCCCCGCTAAAAAGAAAGAAAGAGAAACCAAATTACTTAGTGTTTTCTTTATGGTAGAAAAAGTAGAAGTAAACTTGTTAAATATATTATTTTAATCTATTTTAAAATTGGATTGTTTTGTTAATGGACATTGGAAACTAAATATAAATGAACAATAATGCCTCTTTTCCTTGAAAAGCAGTTCAAACCAAAAAATCAATTTAATTTTTCCATAAAAGTACTTACTGGGCTGGGATTGTGGCTCAGCGGTAGAGTACTTGCCTAGCATGCGTGAGGCCCTGGGTTCAATCCTCAGCACCACAAAATAAATAAATAAACAAACAAACAAACAAATAAATAAATGTATTGTGTCAGACTACAACTAAAAAAAAAATTTAAACGTAATTTTTGAATATAAACATAAAACATATTCAAAGTTCTAGAATAAAGTTTCATTCTTCAGTCTAAATTAGACAGTCTTTGGACTTAGTAAATTACAAAACACCATTTCATTAAGTATTTTTTACCCTCTGTTTGTATGACCAGAAAAAAAGATAATTTTTCTTTTGGATTGCAAAATGAAATCTTAAACTCTTTCTAAGGAAAAATAATGTTCTTTCTCTCCCTGCAAAAAGAATCTAGTGCTTATATTCTCTTGTTTGTATATGAATATATAGTGTTTTAGAGTCTGTAAGTCACTATAAATCATGTTCAATACTTTATATCGTTTAATCTTTATAACTTTTTTTTTTTAGTGTGCTTAACACACTGAGCCACATCCCCAGCCCTTTTTATTTTATTTTATTTTATTTTTATTTTTGAGACAGAGTCTCTGTAAGTTGCTTTGGGCCTCACTAAATTGCTGAGCTGGCTTTGAACTTGAGATTCTCCACCTCAGCCTCCAGAGTTCCTGGGATTATAGGCATGTGCCACCATACCAATATCTTTACAGTCTTTTGAGGAGATCATCAGGAGCTGAGTTTTAACCCATCCCTTCAAATTAGAAATTGAGAGCTCTGTGTTCCTTCCAACTTTATTACATTTACATTTTTTTTTTCCAGTGGATTCAGGTGTTTCTTCCAAAGTTTAGCTTTAGACAATTTACTAGTGATGTTTACTTCTCAAACAGGTATTTAACCAAGTTAGTGTTTACTACAAAGTCTTGTGCTAGCACAATGTTGGCAATGCAGAGAAGAAAAGTGATCTGTTAACTTTGTATGCAGGTTATTTCATAATACTTTTTCTAAGAGTGATCTAAGGACCCTTGAAGTCTTTGGCTTGAAGTCTAAATTTATTTGATATGAGGATGAAAACCCCTGCTTGCTTCCACAGTCCATGTGAGTGATATAATTTTTCCCAACATTTCACCTTCAGTCTGTGGATGTCTTTACCTATGAGATGAGTCTCTTGGAGGCAGAATATTGTTGAGTCTTTTTTTTTTTTTCCTAATCCAATCTGCCAGACTATGTCTTTTGATTGGTGAGTTAGGCCATTAACCTTCACGGTTATTATTCAGACATGATTTGTATTTCTAGCCATTTTGTTTATTTTTGGTATTTAACTTGACTTGGTTTGTCCTTTGATTCATTTTTCCTTTAGTGTAAAATCTCCCTTTACTTATTTTCATTGTTGTTTTTCAATTCCTCTCCATGGAATATTTTGCTGAGGATGTTCTATAGTGTAGGCTTTTGAGTTGTAAAATCTTTTAACTTCTGTTCATCATGGAATGTTTTAATTTCATCATAAAATCTAAAGCTTAATTTTGCTGGATATAAGATTTTTGGTTGGCATTCATTTTCTTTCAGAGCTTGATATGTGTTGTTCCAGGATCTTCTAGCTTTCAGAGTCTGGGTTGAAAAATCTGTAGTTATCCTAATTGGTTTCCCCCATATGTAATCTGATTCCTTTCTCTCATAGCTTTTAATCTTCTCTCATTGTTCTGTATGTTTGGCATTTTCATTATAATGTGACTTGGTGTGGATCTGTTGTGATTTTGTACATTTGGCATCCTGTAAACCTCTTGAATTTGGTTTTCCAATTCATTCTTCATGTTTGGAAATTTTTTCTGATATTATTTCATTGAATAGATTGCTCATTCCTTTGGTTTGGAACTCTATGCCGTCCTCTATCCCAATAATTATTAAATCTGGTCTTTTTATGCTATCTCATATTTCTTGTATGTTCTGCTCATGCTTTCTCACCATTTTCATTGTGTGGTTTGCATTCTTTTCAAGATTATATATTTTGTCTTCATTGTCTGAAGTCCTGTCTTCCAAATGGTTTAATCTGTTGGTGGGCTTTCAATTGAACTTAAAATAGCAGAAATTGCTGGGAAAAAAAAGAAAAATAATAATTAAAAAATAAAAAAGAATGACAAGAAAACATAATATACTATTCAGTCGTCCCAGACCTCAAAATCCTAATTCATGCCAAGTACTTGGTTTCACATGTTGAGGATGTGAGGACAGGAGAAAGTGGAGGGAGAGGGGGAAAAAAAAGAGAGAGAGAGAAAATCTTGAAGGAAGACACAGGACTTGTTTTGGTTGGTTATCAGTATCTTTTCTGCTTCCCTTCTCATCCAATTGGTAGGAATGACTGCTAGCTGGTTTCTCCACCCTCAGGATGGTGAAGATAACCAGGGTGTCAGTGTGCGGGATTAGCAGCTGCTGGAAAGAGTGGCATTAGAAACTGAGTACCTGGTGATGAAGGTGACCTAAGATGGAGGCTCTTGCTTTTAGTGGTGGGTGTCCAGTCAGTTGAGGGGAGCCCAGCAATGGTGTTGTACGATGAGCTTCAGCAGTGAGCTCTGTGGCTTGCAGTGTCAGCTGACTTCAGAGTCGTGTGAAGTTCCTGGGTGCAGAAAGAATACTTGCGCATAGGGGACTGTGTCCACTGTTGCAGGGTACCAGGATGGCAGCGACCAGGGGATTCCCCATATTGATAGATGAGGGGCCACACAGGGGTGGCGGCTGGAGTTCTTACTCCTAGGAAGCCGCCAGGTGTCCTCTGTGGGAGTGGCATCATTGATTTCTGCTCAAGTAGGTGGCCAAGAGTTCTCACTTGGTTATCCAGTAGTCTTGCGTGGGCAAGTAGTTGGGAGACCTACTCTGACAATGAGGCCTGAAGCCCTGGATGGGCATGGGGCTTCCTGCACGGGGGGGGGGGGGGGTGGCAGGAATCTTGCTGGCAGAGATGCCATATTCTCACAACTTGAACTCCAGGATGCAGAGCAACGCAGGATGCTGCCTCCCTCTGGCTTGCCATCTTGCAACCTCCCAAAGTACATATTGTTTTAATTTTATTCATATAAAGTTCTAAACAGGCAAAATTAAAAAAAAAAACAGATTCTTTTTTTCTTGCCTAAGACTGTGTGAGTATTGATTGCAAAGGAGAAGAAATTTAGGGATTTGGTGAATTATGCATTTTTCCCATGCTCAGGGCATCACAATTCACAATAGTTAAGATATGGAATTATATCAACAAACGGATGGATAAGAAAAATGTGGTATATACATACAACAGAGTATTAATCAATGATAAAAGAATGGAACCCCATTGTGTTCCGCCGCATGGATGGAACTGGAGGTTGTTACATTAAATAAAATATGCTAGACAAAGAAAAACAAATACTACTTTTTCTCCCTTATTTGTGGAAACCGGAAATATCAGTCTCATAAAAGAACAAACCAGAATAGTGGCCACTAGAGACTGGAAATGGCAGGAGCAGGGGGACAGAAAGAAGTTGGATAAGAGACACCAAACACAGGAGGAATTAGTCCTGTTTCTCTGTAACATAGAAGAGTAAATATTGGTTACAACAATCTATGATATATTTCAAAATAACTAGAAATGTATGAAGTTCCCAGCACATATAAATGATCAATGTGTGAGGAAAGGAAGTGTTTATTATCCTAATTTGATCATTACACATGTATACATGTATCAAATTATAGTACTATCTCCATAAAGGCGTACAAATATAATGCCTCAATAATAAACTATATCTTCATAAAATTGCTTTAAAAATAAGAACAGCATCAGGGCATACATATTTAATGCTATTTGTGTGTCAGAGCTCCCAAGAGTGAATGTATATCGGAGGAGATTTTTTCCATGCAGAAACTTTGCCACTTCTTGAGACTCCAGGGTACCTTCTTCCTGGTAGACACACCAGTGCAGAAAGGAGGGGAAGATTTTCTTGTCATGAAAGTCTGTGTCACCTGACTCTCAGCTAACTCAATTAGAAGAAACTTCCAGGAATCCCCAAGAGCAGAGATCAAAGTCAGATTCAAGCGCAATTCTAATTCACCATGAAAGAAAACCTCAGGAAATCAGTTTGGTGACGACAAGAAATAGTTCACAGGTCCCCGAATCATGGCTTTAAAAATCAGATACAGATTTTAAGGGGAGGGAGGATAGTAGGGGATAGGAAAGGTAGCAGAATACAACAGTCATTAATATGGTATTATGTAAAAATGTGGATGTGTAACCGATGTGATTCTGCAACTTGTATTTGGGGTAAAAAAATGGGAGTTCATAACCCCATTTCTAGGGTTGTGCCAGCCCTAGAAAAACTAGGAGAGTGTTCCCTTATAGTTGATCTGAGCAGTCGGTCTTCATGTTCAAGCAGTGGGGAGTGTTTGGAAGAAATGTGAGGCAGCAGAAAACCTACTTTCTCACAGGCATTGCGGATTGGGAGACAACAAACAAGGACAAGTGCATTCACTGGTGTTCCTATCAAAAATATGTTTAAAGATATAGGTAATATCACAGTCCTTACAGTTTTTACAAGAAATACACTGAAGTTTATCTTCTGGAGACTAGTCTAAGGCACAAAAGGTAAGAACAGAAAATGAAATCCAGATGTGTTCTATGATACACTCATGATGTCTTAGAACTCTCTAGAAAGGATCAAGACATCCTTCATCCTATCTCTTAGGTCCCAGTCATTCCACAAGCCCAGAGCTGTGACCAGGTTTATCCAGTGGTCCAGACAGAGACTGGCATCAGGCCAGCTACAGAGCTATGAAGGAATGTGTTTTGTATCCTTCAAGGGTAGAAGAGTGAAACAGAGTGTTCTGCCTGAGAAACCAATGAAAAAGAGGGAGACACCCGAAGAATCAAACAAACAAATGCTCCGCTTTTATTTGGAGAAAGAAAGAAAATGGATTTGGAATTCCAAAGCAGGTAGGTTTAGCATCGGTCCTTGGCAACACGCTACAACAGAATTATTTCTGGTTTGACTGCTTGGTTTTAAGAGAACAGGAAGAGTTGATGGAACAATTAGGCAGAAAAAGACCCTGCTGAGAAAACAGACTCCAGCCTCGTGGTGCCAAGACGGCAGCCCCGCCAGGTTGCTCTCCAGGGAGGGCTGCAATGGAAAGGACGTCACAGATTGTCCCTGTGCCACAACAGTCCTGGGTGGCTCGAGAAACGTCTGCTTCTCGTGCTTGTGCTCCGAATGTGCCCCTGGCTGTCTCATCACGCGCATCAGTGCGCGGTCCAGATAGTGAAGGCATCTGGCCTTTTGCAAACGGAGCTGGGACAGTGAAAAAGCCACCTATCCATCATCTGTCTAGCCTGCAGGATAACTAATTTCTGTGAACCTGAGGGATGTTCCTTCAGAGTAATGCAGGTGGCAGAAGAATACAAATGACCTGTTTACAGATGTCAGTACCAAGCAGAGCGATCGGCTAGGTGGACAGCAGAAAAACATTGACAGATTTTAATATCTTGCTGTCTAACCATGGGAATGTGCACATGGGCTCACAGTATCATGCATGACCTTGCAAGGGGGCCCTCTCCTTTGTTCCTCAGCTTTGAACAAAATAAACTTTAGCTATGCAGAACAGCATATATCCATCATCCATTTTTCCATTCCTCCCTCCAAAAGCTGTTTGTGGAAAGCTGATTTGTGTGCCAAGCACTGAGTTATGTGCCAGGAACTCAAGACTGACTAATTTCAGCTCCTCCCCACAAGGTACCTAAGAAACAGGCAACACACCTGACGACCAGAGGGTCAGAAGGACAAAGAAGAAGCATCTTACTTCTTGCTGCGAATGAGAGTGAGGCCAAGTTATGAAATCAGAGAGATCTAATTTTAAAACTTCCAGAGAGGGATAAGTCATATAATCTTCAAGAATGCTCCAGAAGCCTGATTATCAAGGAGGGAGTAATCCATTTCCTTTTATTTTCTATTCAGTGGACCAACCCAGATTCAAAAACACTCTGTTATTTATACCTTGTAACAGATATTGTGTTTGCCTAATCAGGAAGCCAGCTAGCTCATCTCTATTTCCACCACTTCTAACACAATGGCTTCTGGGAAAAGAAGAGGGAGATGGTGTTGGCGGTGGGAAAGGGGGAGAGTTACCCTTCCTAGCCCTGCAAGACAGTGCAGATGAGGCAGAGTAGAAGCAGAGGGTCAGAGTTGCAGTGATGGAACAGGTGCAGTATTGCTGCTCCAGATTTGGTTTAAGAGAAAAGTTGGTGCAGGGAGGTAAAGGGGAGTGATGTGAGCATCGGAATTGAATCTGGATTCTAGAACAGGTCCCCTCAAGGCTGCGCTCACTTTTTGGACAGGGAGCAAAAATTCTTGCTACCCTCAAGTGGCCTGGGAAAACAGATCTGGTAGACATCAATGGGCCTGCCATTGGCCTGCCTGGAATAGAGACAAGGAAACCAAAAGAAGGATGTACCAGAGATCAAGAAAGTTCTGTAGTCCCTGCTGCAGTGAGGTGAGACCCGTTTAACCAAAGGCACTGGCCAAGGCAAGGAAGATGTCACCATGAATTATTCCAACGGTCAACATCAACTAAGAAGGGCAGCACAAAGTCATGGCAGAAGGACAAGGCGGAGGAAAGCTGATCACAGACTGGAACTAGTGCTGTGGAGACTAGGAGAGCCACATCCATGAATTCTTTAGCTCTGCGGGGCAGGAAGTCACAGGAGGCCTCTTTGTGCATAGGGACAAAACAGAGGAGGGGAAGTCCAAGCATCCAACCCAGAGAGACTGCTCAAGTTATTGAATCAGCAGAAACCCAGTCACCCGCAAATCCATTGTGGTTCCCTAAGAGAGAGGGAATGCTCGGCACTTTTTACTTTCTTCTTCACTTTTGTGCCTTGTCTGGATTTTCTCCCATGAGCTTGAGTTTTTATATAATCAGTAAAGTTGCTGTGTTTATCACACTAAGATACCTGGATTAGTCTAAATTAATTCTACATACCCCCCACACACACACTTTATCTCTCCTTCTATTTAGTGAGTAGAAGCTATAAAAAATGATAATACAAGAAAAATAAAAGTTTAGTTCTCCCCAGAGCCTCAGCTTAGAGTGGTAAATTTTGCAACCACCTCCTAAATTCCAGCCCCCACAGCCACACCTGGACCCCAGATCCACAGCTTTTGGTTGGTTCACCTTTTGTCTCTCAGAAACAGACTAGCCTGGGATGCTAAATTTCCCCTACGCCTGACCTGCTCTTACATTTGGTCCCTGTTTATCTTTCCCACCCTTTGCCAGTTCTCCTTATTGAGATAAGGATTCATAATGTCTTGGGGTGGGGGGAGCGGATCAACAATTGTTTTCTTTGTTTCTTTTGTCACTTTTCCGTGTATTCCATCAAGGGCATAGTTCTTACTCAACATCCCTAGTAACCTTTAACGAAATTCTAAATTACCCACAGCTTTCAACAAGCAAAAGGCAGGAGTCCAAACAAAGAGATTGAGCGGATTAAACAAAAGGAGTCCAACAGCCTTTGCATAGACTGAACAGGCCCAGGGGGAGTAAATCAGCCCCCTAAAGTAAGCAAAATGATTAAGAGAAAGGAATGGACTTTACTTTATTCTCAACATACAAATAATAATAATTACCATCATAAGTGGAAGAAAAAGAATAAGGCCCCTGGGAAGGTGCAGAGCAGGGCGGGGGTGGGGGGCTGGGGGAGGTGAGGGGGTGGGGGGTACCAGTCACCCTCACAGTAGGTGAGCTCTATCTTCTCTGAGCGGAGCTCAGCAAGCCCTCTATATCAGGGCCCTCTAGACCCCTCTTCTCTAGGTCAAGGACCCATTCCTCACAGGTCCTTTGTGATAATTGTCCAGTCACTTCTCTAAGGTATCTTGAGCTTTTTGTCACTGTAACCAAAACACCTGACCAGAACAACTTAGAGGAGGAAAGGTTCGTTTTGCACTCATGGTTTCCGTGGTTCAGTCCATGGTAGGCGGACTCCATCACTCAGAGGCCCAGGTGAGACAGAACATCATGGCAGAGGGACAAGGCGGAGGAAAGCTGATCACTCGGGGTAGCAGGGAAACAGAGTGTAGAGCAGTCAGGGTCAAGGGCATGCTCCCAGTGACCTCCTTCCTCCTGCCAGGCTCCACCTGCCCTGGGTTATCTCCCAGTACAGGAGTTCATTCAAATGATTCACCCATCAAATGAACTAATCCGCTAATCAGGTCACAGCTCTTATAATCTAAGTGTTTTACTCTAACATCCCTGCATTGTCTAGCATGAGCTTTTGCGGGGGACTTCTCACACCCAAACGACAGCAGATCCTCCTCAGCACAGCCTCACGACAATGGTATGAACAGATTGGGCCCAGGAAGAACACTGGTCTTCCAGATTTCCATAGCAATTATTTCTTCTGTGCCCTGGATCATTGCTTGCCCAGCATAGTAGAGAATTACCCCAAAATGTCAAAGTGCTGAGGTTAGAGGACCTTGCTCTAAGGAAAGACTCATTTTTTGGGGGGGAGAGGGGGCTGGTAATCCCTTCAGAAGGAAGGATTTTTTAAAAAATAAATCATGGAATTGAAGAACACAAATGTTGAAACCGCCTCATTTCATAGATGAGGAAGCTGAATGCCCAAGGGAAGACGTGGCTCTACCAAAGTCAAACGGTGAGGGTGGGCTGCCTGGAACTCAATGTTCAGTTTCAGTTAAAACTCCTCATTAATCTCTCTGGCAGGCGTTTTATTCAGAAATGGAAGCTAGGTCAATCTGACGGAACCCACTCTTGACAATTTCACCCTGGGTTTTTCTGTTGTCTCTGAAGGACAGAATAGTGACATTCTTCAGTAATTGTTAAATTACTTGAGGTCGACGCTTTCCTATATTATAACAACAACAACAACAACAGCATTCATTTCATCCTTTGTGTGTCTGCCATGTACTTGGTTGAATTACTGAGTATTACCCTCCAAGGTGACATTTGCCCTAGACTGATCCTTCCTGCTGACACATTCCATAAAGCCAAGGTAGAAGTTTCAAATCTGGGGTGACACAAATTTGGATTCACCATGGTGTAAGTCTGCTTTTCAGATGTGGTAGTAGAAATGCAACTCAAACTCTCTTATGCATAAGAGAGAAACTTTGGGGCTCATTTCTTTTGGTAGCCCCCACATTACAGCTGGCTTAGGAATGAATGACTGAGTCTCGGGACTCAGCTGATGTATGACATCAGGGTTTATTTTCTCTTCCCATTTCCATTTGGCTTCTTCTGGAAACAAACAAGATTTTATTCAAGCCAATATTCCCTCCCTGTGTGGCAAAGATGGCCCTCAACATCTTACCTCTCAGGAACTAGGGCCTCTTCTTGTTGGCACTTAAATCAGTCTCCCAAAGTATCCCTATTAAGCCTCCCTAAAATCAGAATCAGAATCACATGGAGTGGAGAAAGGAGAAACCAAAGGAGGTATTCAGCAGCAGAGTAAGCACTAATAGTCATACATATTGACACATATATGCCATAAAACCATCACCACAATCAAAATTGTGACCGTATTTTTTCCTTTTAAAAGTTCTCTCCTGACTGGAGATGAAATCTTAGAGTCGTTTTGATTTGCATTTCTCTAATTGTTAGAGATGATGAACATTTTTTCATATATTTGTTGATTGATTTTATATCCTCTTCTGAGAAGTGTCTGTTCAAGTCCTCCTTGGCCCATTTATTGATTGGGTTATTTGTTTGTTTGTTTGTTTGTTGCTGTTGTTGTTGTTTTGGTGCTTAGCTTTTTGAGTTCTTTATATACACTAGAGATTAGTGCTCTATCTGATGTGTGAGGGGTCAAAATTTGCGTCCAGGATGTAGGCTATCTGTTCACCTCACAGATTGTTTCTTTTGCTGAGAAGAAGCTTTTTAGTTTGATTTCATCCATTTATTGATTCTTGGTTTTAATTCGTGCTTTATAGGAGTCTTATTAAGGAAGTGGGCTCCAGTCAGAAGGGCAGCTATTATGCATACAAACAACAATAAGTGCTGACGAGGATATGTGAAAAAGGTAAACTCATACGTTACTGGTGGGAGCCAATATGGAAAGCAGTAAGGAGATTCCTTGGAAATCTGGGAATGGAACCACCGTTTGACCCAGATATCCTACTCCATGGTCTATACCCAAAGGACTTAAAAACAGCATATTACAGGGACACAGCCACATCAATGTTTACTGCAGCACAATTCACAATAGCTAAACTGTGGAGCCAACCTAGATGCCCTCCAGTGGATGAATGGATAAAAAAAAATGTGGCATATATACACAATAGAATTTTACTCAGCAATAAAAGAGAATAAAATCATGGCATTTGCAGGTAAATGGATGGCGTTGGAGAAGATAATGCTAAGTGAAGTTAGCCAATTCCAAAAAACCAAATGCCGAATGTTTCCTCTGATATAAGGAGGCTGACTCATAGTGGGGTAAGGAGGGGGAGCATGGGCGGAATAGATGAATTCTAGATAGGGCAGAGGGGTGGGAGGGAAAAGGAGGGGCAGAGGATTAGCAAGGATGGAGGAATGTGATAGACATCATTATCCAAAGTACATGTATGAAGACATGAATTGGTGTCAACATACTTTGTATACAACCAGAGATATGAAAAATTGTGCTGTATACATGTAATAAGAATTGTAATGCATTCCACTGTCATTTATTTTTTTAAAAAAAATCAATTAAAAAAGTTATCTCCTGTATCTGTAATCTTCTGTTTACCTTTTCATACTTCCCCCTCTGCCTTTCCCTGGGCAACAAACACACAGCCTTCTGTCATTATACCTTAGTTTGCAATTCCAAAATCTTAAGCAAATTGAATCATGCAATTATATGTCTTCTCACTCTGCATAATTATCTTGAAATTCATCCATGCTGTTGATGTATCAATAGTTTACTCATTTTCATTACTAAATATATTCCATTATGAGTGTGTAGCACAATTTGTTTATCTATTCTCTGTTGATAGAAATTTGGGTTGTTTCCAGTTTAGGACCATAGTAAATTAAATTGTATCTTTCCCAAAATCATGTCCAAGTCATAATTCCAAGTCACATATCCAGTTGCCCAAACAGTCAGGATTTCAGGAAATTTTCTTTCACAAATGCTGATACATGAAAAGGATATCTCCATTTATTAAGGAAATTTCAATATTTTTATGCACATGCACAATACTTACAGGTAGAGTCGATTTGGGATAATGCACCTTTGTAGAGTCAAATTTGCAAAAATGCAAAACATGAATTAGAGTGCTCTAAAAATCTTCCCACAATTTATATTTCCAATATTGAAAATAATACAAGGATAAACTACATAGTATGGCAAATTATAAAAAAAAATGCTAACAATGTATAATGGTGGAAAAACATTAAAAAGGCAGAAAGAAAAGAAGGGGAAAGAGAAAGGAAGGAAGAGAGGAAGGGAAGGAGGAAGGAATAAGTGAGAGATAAATGAAAGAACAAAGAGAGAGGAAGGAAGGGAGAGAGGGAAGGAGAAGAAAAGAAAATTCAGGATTTCACCACTCAGAATTTTAACTTTTTAAAATTGTAATTTGGAGGGTTTTAAGCTAGAGATTTTAGACTTTTGGAGATTTTGATTTTTTCAAGATCCCAACATTTCAGGTCTTGGTGTTTGGGATTGTATGTTTGGGGATTCTGATTGGCACCATTTCATTTCAGATTCTGGCCCCCAGAACTATGATAGAATAGGTTTCTGTTGTTTTAAGTTCACTAAATGGGTCATCTTTTGTTGCAACAGTCCTAGGAAAGCAATACAGAGTCTGTCCCAAATAAAGCAGCTACACGTCATGCCCAGTTTTTATATGCAGTTAGATATGCCTTCATATCTGTTTAGAATACCCAGGCATTGAACAGCTGGATGGCATAGTGAGCATATGTTGAATATTCTAAGAAAGTTCTGAGCTGCTTTGTAAAGTCCTTGTTCAGGTGCTTCATATCCCCAGTGACACTAGGTATGGTCACTCTTTTTAATTTTAGCCATTTGAATAGACTTGTAACTGTACCATTCGCGTTTCAATTTCTATTGTCCTAACCACTGTTGATGCTGAGAATCTTCTTGTGGCCTCATTTTCCAGCTATATGCCTAGTTGGTGAAGGGCTGTTTCAAATACTTCACTCAGTTTCATTGGATTTTGTTTTTTTCTTATTACTATGTTCTTAGGGTTCTTTATACTTCCAGGGATAAGTCCTTTATCAAATATATGACTTGCAAATGTTTTCTTCCACTTGGTCACTAGCATTTTTATCCTCTTAATAATATCTTTATTTATCTTAATTTTATGCAGTTTAAATGAAGTTTTATGAAAATTAAATTTTCAAGTTTTCTTTTTAGTTTTGTTATGGGTATTATGTCTAAAGAAAGCATTGCCTAATCCAAGGTGATAAATATTTCTTGCATATTTTTCTATTTAAATTTTGTAAGTTATGGTGTCACATTCAGAGCTACAATTCATTTCATTAATTTTTGATAGGACACAGAGTTTATTTTTTGCATATTTATATCCAATTTTTCCAGCATTAGTTGTTGATGAAGTTGTTTTTTGCAACTTTGTCAAAAATTGATTGACCACATGTTTGAGTCTATTTCTTGACTCTATCCAGTTCTGTCAATTAACTAATCTATCATTATGCCAATACTACATTCTCTTGATTATTATGGATTTGATTGTAAGATTTGATATCAGATAGAAGTCCTCTGACTTGGTTTTTTTTTCAAAAAGAATTCTATATTTTACATTGTATTTCCAAATTAATTTTAGAATCAGCTTCTTAATTTCTTTTTTTAGCAATTTTATTTTATTTTTATCGATTTTAAAAAAATAAATGACAACAGAGTGTATTACAACTCTTATTACACATATAGAGCACAATTTTTCATATCTCTGGTTGTATATTAATATATGTTCACACCATACATACATGTACTTCATACATGTACTTTGGATAATGATCTCCATCACATTCCACCATCCTTGCTAAAACCCTGCACCCTTCCTTCCCCTCCCACCCCTCTGTCCTATCTACAGTTAATCTATTCCTCCAATGCTCCCTCTCCCTACCCAACTATGAGTCAATCACCTTATATTGGAGAAAACATTTGGCATTTGTTTTGGGGGGATTGGCTAAGTTCATTTATCATTATCTTCTCCAATGCCATTCATTTACCTGCAAATGCCATGATTTTATTCTCTTTTATTGTTGAGTATTATTCCCTCTCCTCAGTCTATACTCAAGGACGTAAAAACAGCATATACAAGGACACAGCCACATCAATGTTTATAGCAGCATAATTCACAATAGCTAAATTGTGGAACCAACCTAGATGCCCTTCAGCAGGTGAATGAATAAAAAAAATGTGGCATATGTAAAGCTTATTAATTTCTATAGAAAAAAAACCTATGCTGGTATTTTGAGTGGTGTTGCATTGAATTTGTAGATTAATATGTGGAGAATGAGCATCTAGAAAAATGTGAGTCTTTAAACTCATGAACATGGTATGTATCTTGAATTGTTTAGCTTTTCTTTGGTTTCTTAGTGATATCTATTTTTGCATACAATTTCTGACAATTTTGTCAGTTTGCTCTCTAAGAATTTTGTGTTTGTTATGCAATGTTGAATGGCATTGCTTTTTAAATTGTTTCAGATTTGCTTTAAATTTTTTCCAATGGTTTGTTACTTGTTTGTAGATATACAGTTGATTTTTGAGCATTGATCTTGTATATTACATTCTGTGCATAAAGACAGTTCTCATGGGGCTGGGAAGGTAACTCAGTGGTGGGACACTTGCTTAGCATGCTTGAGCCCCCTGAGGTCATTCCCTGCACTGAAAGAACAGTAAAAAAGAGTTCTCATCTGGAGGTTTAACTGGGGAAGAATCTGCTTTCAAACTCAATGAGGCTATTTGTAGAATTCATCTAGAGGTCAGCCTTAGCTCCAATTTTCCGCTTCAATGTTCTGTGGGTCTTTGGGTCTTTGTGGGTCTCCTCAACACAGCCACCGCATTGAGCTCATGAAGGAGAATATCTGGAGCAAATTTTCTTGTAAAACAAAGTCTAACATGATATAAAATAATAAAATATCAGGAATGACATTCTGCAACTGTGTCATAGTCAGGAGGTAGAAAGGTTGTGGGTCTTGCCACACTCAAAGGGAGGTGATTGTACAAGGATATGGAGCTAGAACAAGATTGTTGTGATTTAGTGACTGTCCACACAGATTGTGACAGGGACAGAGCATCCTTGGTTAAGTGTTCTGTGCTTATGAATAGGAGCAGGAGAGTGAGTGTGTGTGTGTGTGTGTGTGTGTGTGTGCGCGCGCGCGCGCGCGCGTGCGCGTACACCCACACGTGGTTAAACAGAGGGAAAATGACCAGCCCCTTCAGGCTTCAGTCTCTTCCATTTACAACTTTTATCTCCCCACATTCTCAGCCACTATGTATGATTATTAGTTTTAGGTGTCAACTAGGTTAAGGGACAGTACCCTCTGATTCAACCAAACACTGGTCTGGGTGTTCCTGCGAAGGTATTTCTACCTTGTGACCAATGTTTGTTATCAATTGTCTTTAAATAAAGGAGATTTTCCTTGATAATGTGGCTCAAACTCACCCAGTTAATTGAAGGTCTTAAAAGCAAAAACTCAGCAGGGCACGGTGGCACAGGCTTGTAATCCAAGTGACTTGGGAGGCTGAGGCAGGAGGATCACAAGCCCAAAAACCAGCTTCAGTAACTGAGTGAGGCCCTAAGCAACTTAATGAGAACTTGTCTCAAAAAAACCAAAAACAAACAAACAAAAAAACAATAAATGAATGGCGGGAGGAGATGTTGCTCTGTGGTTAAGCACCTTGAGTTCAATCCCTGGTGCCAAAAAAAGCAAAAACTCAAGTATCCCCCCATAAACAGAAATTCTGCTTCAAGTCTGTAGCTTCCAACCTGCTGGCCTGTCCTAATGGATTTCAGACTTTCCAGCACCCATAATTACATGAGCCAATTCCTTAAAATAAACTTCATAACATGTACATGTGTATATGATTGGTTCTGTTTATCTGGAGAGCCCTGACTAATAAACCATGCATTTGTTGAAATATGTCCTCTGCTGGTAACTTCCTTCTCAGTGTTTTACTTTTGTGGGTTCATAAAATCCCTTTATTATTATTTTAATGGAGTTTTTTTAAGGGAAACTATACAATTCTGTGCCCAATTTAAAATAGATGACAAGATAAATATGATCTGGTTAGGTGAAATCTGAACCTCTAATTGAAAATATGTTAATTTCTATCTCTCTCTTTTGTTATTTCATGAATCTCTTGCAAAGGTTCCTAAATAATACTATTTATTTGGGAGATGTGAAAGATAAAAGCCCAGGAGTGGGGGTGGATCATGACTGGATGCAGAAATTCAATTTCCAAAGGGATTTCTTTAGTATCTGCTGAGGAATAAAGAAAGAGAAAGAAACACGGAAAGCATGGGTATCACAATCCATTCAGATTGCTCAGGTGTTGAGAGCCACAGCCAAAGAAGTCACCCAATGAGCAGCTCCGTGGAGGAGCCAATCAGCTAGATGTTTAGCCACAGCCAAATGAGCAGTCACCCAATGAGCAGCTCCGTGGAGGAGCCAATCAGCTAGATGTTTAGCCCAGCCAAAGGGGCCCCAGCCAAAGAAGTCACCCAATGAGCAGCTCCGTGGAGGAGCCAATCAGCTAGATGTTTAGCCACAGCCAAAGGGGCCCCAGCAAACTTCCAGCTGCCAGCAAGCTTCAGACTGCCCCAGCAACATCTAGCTGATTGGCTCCTCTGCGGTGATGTTCATTGGACTGTTTCCCTGCCCTTCAGACTGCCAGCTGATGCTCAGGTATCATCAGGGAGAGGCAGATGCACCATGCTTAGTTTTGTTGTGATGCCCTAAAAGAACCTCTATTTGCTTTTTAAATACAAAAATCCAAGAATTTGTCACGAGTTTTTCTGCATATGTAATCCATTCACAAGGGAGCATGAAACTATTATAAAGAAAGATATTACCTACACTGGCTAATTAACCTAGCCACTGCTGCTAGTAAGCAAGCAGGGACAGGCAAGAATTTGATGATCAACACAGTAAAAGTACACATTACTGAATAATGACGGGGAAACTTTAGTATTTCTATCAGATGTAATTTTCTTTACCTGATGAAAAATAGAAATTCACATATAACCCCTTTCAGTGCATTAATACAGAGGGGGGGCGGGTGCTTTTTATTATTCAAGACTTCCCAGAGCATGCATAACAGCTGGTATAGACATGTTTGCAGCATAGAAGAATTTATGTAGATCTTTGCAGGACCCAATAGGAAAAGAAATTGCTACCCAAGTATATGGGTGTATGTTTGTAAAAATTTTCAAATCTGAAAGTAGGGCAATTACTGTGATGCTCACAATTTTGTGCAATATTGACAATAACTAGCATTAGGTTCTTCTATATAAAGCACAGTTCTAGGTGATCCATATATTTTGATCTCTCTTTCTCTCTAATCTCTTTTGCTTCTGACTTTAATAGAAGAGGTCTCAATATTGTATGTTTAGAAGACTACACCAGGTCCCGCACTGTGAGTCCTGTTTCATTCCACTGCAGCTCTGATGCCATGATACTATGATTAGTATTCTCCCGTGGGAAGTTTCATTGTCGAAACTTTTATTGTCCACTTGTGTTTACAAACACACACAAGCATACACTTTTAACTTTCTTTCACTCATTCAGATTCAGGCTTTCCCAGCCTTTATTACAATCTTTTCCTGACAGATCAACTTAAACCTTAGCTTATTGCTGCAACAATCAATCTTAATAATTGCTATTGAACTTAAAATTACAGCAATCATCCTTATAACTTGGCTCATGTTAGTTTCTACCTATTTCCTTGTCAGAAAACTTGACAAAGATCCCTTGATTTCCTGATACTATTTAGAAATGGTCATATTTTCAAATATTGCTACTTATTGTAGGGAACCAGTGTTGAGAGCCACAGCCAAAGGGGCCCCAGCAAACTTCCAGCTGCCAGCAAACTTCCAGCTGCCAGCAAACTTCCAGCTGCCGGCTGATGATTGGCTCACAGCAGCCCCAGCAACATCTAGCTGATTGGCTCCTCTGCGGTGATGTTCATTGGGCTGTTTCCCTGCCCTTCAGACTGCCAGCTGATGATTGGCTCACAGCGGCCCCAGCAACATCTAGCTGATTGGCTCCTCCACGGAGCTGCTCATTGGGGGACTTCTTTGGCTCTGCCCACGCAACCCAGCCAATCGGCCTCAAGAGCAGGAGGATTGTGGGAGGTTGAGAGGCTGGTGTGGGGGTGAGAGGCTTGTGGAAGCCAGTGGTGGCAGTTGGGCTCTGAGGGTTTTTTCCCCTGAGGAGCTGTTTTGTTTGGTGTTTGTAGTTCTAAAATTAAAGTTAGTTTCTTTTGACAAGTGGCTCCTGAATTGTGCCCTGCCAGACTGCAGCAAACCAGCATGTATAATTCCTGTCTCTGCTTATAGTTCAGCCAGGAGAGAAAAGCTATGAAACAATCAGGAAAAGTACAGAATAATAAATGCATTGAGTTTACTACAATTTTTCTCTTTGAAAAATCTTCCACTGTCACCTCCACTTACACCTGCTCCTAAATTCCTACAGCCTGTTTTTCTCTAATATATGCATACTTCCCCCCATTTCCCTATCTGCGAACCTCTCTACTGGTATCTCATCTGTGTATTTAAGCAAGATACGAAATCTCATCAAAGATCTTGTCAATGGAACAACAAATTCTCTCAGTAAATGTCTTGGGATAGACCAGATGTATAATGATGGTGCTGTATTTTTAGTTTCCATTTCTTATTTGGATTTTTCCATGAGGCAGACTGGGGATGGGGGGAGAGCCTGAGTTCCTGATCCAGCTCTGAGCAGAATTTAAGCCCATCTGAGTATACTTTGGAACACACATAGATGAGGATTTTATAAATTCCTGTGTCATTATTCCTCTCTTCTGTATTTTATGGTGGCATTTAAAAGAACAGTACTTAGGTAACAGTAGATATGTTGTGCATAGAGACATAGTTGTTATCCGCAAATATCCTCATATGGCTTAGTATTGCAGTACCTGAAACCCTAATGAGAGTCTAATAAGTAAAATAGAAACACAATTTTGCTCTTTGTCCTTTCCTGTCACGTTTCTCCCTTCTTACATGCTAGAGAGAGCATGCACGTTACTTAAGAAGAGGATGATTTCAGACTTTAGTTTTTATTTTGACCTAAACACCCTTTACGTGTGTGTGTGTATGTGTGTGTGTTGCCACATTTAAGGAAATTTAAACCCCAACATGCTCTTGGTGTGTGTGAGAGAGATAAAGAGTTAATAACTGTACCAAATATGTCAGTATTCCTACTCTGTCTTGAGCCCTGGTGATGAGGGAGAGGTCAACATTGATGGGGCTGGAGATGGGCTTCTCACCTAAGGGGAACCCAGCTGATGGCTTGGCAGACCCATGCTAGTGAAAAAGAGCAAAAGGTGCGGCCCAGGCAGATCATGCAGACTGTGTGGAATTTGAAGGCTGCTATGGTCTCAACATGCCTTCCAAAGTTCCTATGTTGAAATTTAATCACCAGAGTCATTGTCTTAAGAGGAGAGAATTTTAGTTCCATGATCAGTGCAGCCAAACTAGCAGGTTCAAGTGAGGGGCAAAGGGGGATAGCAAAAATAAAGACTCACACACGTTCAGACATTTTTGAAGATAAAGCTAGGATCAGGTGGGGTACTACTCTCTGTGGAGAAACAGGTCTAAAGAATTATGCCCATAATATTTATTTATATAGGTCTAATGATCAGGTTAAAGACCATGCAAACATTATTCTTTGTATTCAAGAAAGTTACAGGGCTAGCAACATGAGGCAGCTTCTCCACAGTTGCAATCTACAGTTGCAATGAGCCATGTTAGGAGTTTTGTGTAGTTTTCAAGAAAATCTATTGTTTGAAGTTACTGTTAGGAGGGCAGGTTCAGGAGCAGTGGAGCTGGTGAAACATTGTGGTTGTCTAGCAAGAAATTTCCACTATTCCCAGGAGCTCTGTGCCTTAGATCAAGGTCAAGGCTAATAAGACTAGCACAGAGCCTCCTCATGGAGGGCATGACCACAACAGCTAGGCATCCTGTACCTTTGCACAAAAACCTCACCGCCATGAGGTCATCAGAGACACCAGTCTCAGACACTGTCCTCTCATTCTCTGTCACTGCTCTCCACACTTTGCGATATGACTGAGTCGTGAAGGCACAGCTCTTTGAGAATGGAATTAATATCTATTGTTATTTGGATATTGAATGTCCCCCAAAGGTCCATCTGCTAAAGGCTTGGTCCCCATGATGAAGATGCTGTGAATTTTTTAGGAAGTGGGACCCTCAGGGGGCTCCTTAGGTCATCGAGGATGTACCCCCAAGAGGATTATGGGAGCATGGTCTTATTCTCTTTCTCTGTATTTTCACTGGAGGTATGACTAGTTTCTTTACAAGATCTCCTGCCATGATGTGCTGCTCTTAGCAGAGGCCTTAAGCATGAGGTTACCCAATCTTGAGCTGTAACCCAGAACCATGAGCTAAGTAAACCTTTTCTGTTTATAAGTTAATCGCATAAGGTGTTTTGTTATAATCACATGAAGATAATTAATACAGTGCTCTTAAAAAAGGACTTGAGAGAGTGAGTTTATTCTCTTTCACTTCTGTCATGTGAGGATACAGCATTCATCCTTTTGTGACTTTCCCATCCATTTCACCCTATGAGGACACCCAGAAGCAGTATGTATGAGAAACAGGACTTCATCAGACACCAAACCTACCAATGCCTTGATCTAGACTTCTTAGCCTCCAGAATGAAGATAAATTTTCTAAAGTTTATAAATTACCCAGTCTCAGCTATTTTATGATAGCAGCACAAACAGACTTATATAAGTGTGGAAGTAAATGAGAATTAGCCAGTGGGTAGGTAGGGAGAAGAATAAAAATAAAATAAGACCAGAGAGATGACAAAAGCAGCCTAGTCACTGAGGTGAAAGCCTTAGGGTAGCTGGGTCATGGAGCTGCCTTGAGTCTGTAGACACAGCCCTGCATTCGTCTGACAGTTGCATGTCTTCCAGCCATTGGTCCTATAGTTGAAGGTAGCTGTAAAATTCTCACCACCCAAGGGCTTAAATCAGTGCACTACATCCTATTGTCCCTCAGGGTTGTGCTTGATTCTTAAAAAAGGGCAATAACCTAGAACTGAGCCCAGCACAGTGAATATTGTTGGTTGCTACCTAGTGTCTCTTCTAACCTGCAGCCTTGTTTACCTACAGAAACCCGCGAAGAAGAGGGAAATCCCCCAGGGTTCTTCTGAGAAGTTTCTCAGGAAATGTTGTAAGAAGACATCTTCCTTTTATTTCTTCTGAGAAGTTTCTCAGGAAATGTTGTAAGAAGACATCTTCCTTTTATTCTGGCTGCTGGCACATCTGAGAAGGAAGTTGACCCCAAGGAAAGGAAGGAGGGAGAGAAAAGCTAGAACCACCAAATCTACCTGAAGCTAATTCCCTCCAGGACTCACCACCATTCATGCTTTAAAAAAAAAAAAAAGAAAAGAAAAAAACGGGGTGGATGGGGGGATGATAAACAGGGGTGTAGCTCAGTGGGAGAGCATGTGCCCAGCAGGAGGCCCTGGGTCAGTCCCCAGCACTACAAAACAAACAAACAAAAAATTTCATTTGTGTTTGAACTGGGTTCCCATCACCTTAGAGTAGGCATTTCCCTTTCTTCTTAAAAAAAAAAAAAAAAAAAAAATCCTTGTAATGGAGATGGTGGGGAAGTTGAGAGACATTTTAGTCGGCTTTTTCCACTGCTGTAACTAAAAGGCCCGACCAGAACAACTGTAGAGGAGGAAAAGTTTATTTGGAGGCTTATGGTTTCAGAAGTCTCAATCCACCAACAGCAGGCTCCATTCCTCGGGGTTTGAGGCAGAACAACATGGCGGAACAACATGGCAGAGGGAAGCAGCTCACGTGATGATCAGGAAGCAGAGAGAGAGGTGTCCTTTTACCAGATACAAATATATACCCCCCCAAACCACACCCCAATTCCTACCTCCTTGGGTCACACCCCACCTGCCTTCTATTGCCACTCAGTTCATCCTTGTCAGGGGACTAACTCACTGATTAGATTAAGACCCAGTCGTTTCTCCTCTGAACCTTCTTGCATGGCCTCACATGAGAGCTTTTGGGGGACACCACATCTAAACCATAATAGGGAACCGCTAGAATTTCTCACGATAAAGGGAAGACTTCAAAGAGCCCTGTCATTCCACATTCGGGACTGATGCTTGGTCCTCAGTGTGCTAGGAATCCAAGGGCAGCTTCCCAGTCTGTATCCCGAGGTGGGGCTGGTTTTTAGGGACCGCTGACCACCCACTTCTCCTTGGAGCCTGACCATCCACTTAGATCTTTGGCAGGGATCAGGTTAAATTCAAATGGTGTGGCTGCTGAGGGACAGAGGACATTTCAAGGTCTGTTTATCATTTCTACTTTGGTGTAAACAAGTTTGAGAGGTTTTCTTTAAATTGAATTTTCATATGGAAGAGAATAAACAGAAAGGAGAAAAAGAAGGAAATGAAGGCCTTTAAAAGGGAATAAATTCATTTTTCACTACTGGAATGAAATACCATAGACAGGAGACAACAGGAATTTATTTTGTCATGTTCAGGATGTTGGAAGAGCCAGAGCAAGAGGACAGCAGGATCCGTGGGAGTCCTCTGGGGCCCTCTCCTTGGCCTGCAGGCGGTGCCCTTCACGTAGCTTTTCCTCTGTGCGCAAACACACCTCTATGCCTCCTCCCATGTCCAAGAGGTTCTTACAAGGACACCTGTCAGACTGCATTAGTCACCCAAACAGCTCTGTGTTACCTTGACCACCCTCTAAAAGGCCTGTCTCCAAATACAGTCGCGTCCTGAGGTTCAGCGGGTATTAGGACTTCCATGTGTAGATCTGGGGCAGAGACCTAACTCAGCTCCCAGCAGAGAAGGAGAGGCTTTGTGGCACCAGTGAAAAAAATCCTGCCTGGCCACTGGGTCCCTAGAGCAGGTAGGAAATTCAGGTATGTTTCATAGGTGAGAAGCAGCAGGACACACCCAAAGATGGCAAAGGGGTCACCCTGGTGAAGCTGGGCCCCAGCAGCTCCACTGTCCTCACGGCTATTACAGATTCACTGGCCCTGAAGGCTGACCTGTGGCTTCCCCACAATCACACTCACTCCACGAGCTTTATGGATGCCTTGGCTTGCTGTCCCTGAGGTCCAGCGCAGCCTCGACTGGTCGCTTTCAGAAGGACTTCCTTCACTTCTCAGCTCTCCTTGGCAGCAGAGACAGCCCATTTGCTGAGAACCCCTTGGGTTATTTTTAAACTCATGATTTTTAAAAATAGCCACCAACAGCCTTGCCAGATTTCCACACATTTTTAAAAGCCATGGGTTTATTCTCCAACTCTGGCTGCGATGCTGAAATGTCAGGCTCTGAGGAGTCCCATGGTCAAAGTCAAGCAGGCTTTATTCTACACTCTGGGCACTGCTGTTTTCCTGAATATCTATCAAAGCAGATGCACAATACCCGACTGTGTGTCTCCTCGTTTGAAGGTTTCTGTCTTTTGTGTCAGCTAACAAGCAGGGATTTCTACCAATGATTCTTCCCAGCACAACAGGCTGACCTTGAACTCCATGCATTTCAGGAAAGCAGTGGGGTGTTTCTTGTTGGCAAACCAGAGTAAACATTTCTAAAAATTGTCACTGTCTGTCACACTGCAACTCCTGGTGCTGTCTCATGCCATCAGTATTTGGGAAAACTAGGTTTTGATCCTATAGGAAAATAGCAAAGGCAGGGCTGGGAGTGGGCTGTGATTTTATGGAATTTTTTTCTACTTTTGAATGCTTGATTTGGTTTCATCTGAATTATATTTGTTCTGTTGTACTTTTTCCTCATGTTTTCAACAAACTGTTCGCTTCCCAACATGATTGGGCTTTCGCACATCTGGACATCTCTGGTCTTCTCAGTTTCAGGTGATAGAGTAGAGATCTCTAGAGCAACTGGAATCAGGACAGGCAGGCCCCTTGTGGGCTTCCTCCTGTGTGTCCTGCTTTAATCTGGACTCTGCCTCACCCAGCACTCCTGGGAGGATCCTTCAACACTGTCTGGGAGCCACAGAGCCCCCAGGTCCTTTCTCCCTCCTGTCCTCTCTGCCATCAGGAGATATTCCAGAGCCTGGTAACCAACTTTACTCAGAAATTTGTCTTTCAATGACTTCAATGGAAAGAGGCCAGTTTCCAGAATGTTTCTGGCTAGTTCTACATCAACATCTCTAGAGGTTTCTGAGTATATTCCCGGTGCACGTGTATGTACAGGACACACGGCTGAATGTATCGGTTCACCCCTTGGGAAGATTCTCTCCCCCAGTCCTTCCATTTTTCCAAGAATGAAAACTATGGGAAGGACGTACCAGGAAATGGACCTAAAGGGGAAGAAGAGCATCCTTATCCCCACAATGTACATTCTAATTTCCAATTAAGCAAATTTAGTAAAGGGCGGAGATGAGAATGTAACCAAATGAGAAGACTCCCTGGGCATCGCCTGTCGACTGACGTGGAATCACAACACTTACGTGGCAATGAACCTGAATTGTTTGATCTCCATTTCTGTCATAGCCAGCCTTAGAGTTCTGCCTGCAAGGAGATGTGTTCATTACAGCTAAGAGAAACATGAAGCAGAGGAGGGAAAGTGACATTCTTATTCAACCCCAGGTATTGCTGTCACAATTTTTTTCACATTTATCTTTTTTTTTTTTTTAGAAGAAATGATAGGGGCTATAATTACTATTGGAAAGAATTAGGTCAGAACAATTTTTTTTTTGTTTTTTTCTTGCAGCAAGGGCTGCAGAGATTAGAGGTGAAGGCAAGGTATCTTAACCAAGGCATTGCTTGCCTCTCTGTCTTCCTCTTATTGATTAAAAATGGCCAACATCAGGCACCAGAAGAAGCATGAAAAACAGTATAGTTAGTAGTCAGAGAGATTGGCTTTGCCCTTGTTGGTAGCTCAGTGCAAAGCTGGTCATTCCATGCCCTCTCAATTCTTTCTAATTCCATTTTTCCAAATTAGAGAATGATGCAGCCATTTTTAAAATATGCCATTTTATGCACTGTTTTCCATTGATGTGGAAGCTTCAGCTTCAGAAAATCACTGCCAGCAAAGAATGAAGGAAGGCAGCGTGTTGCTTCATCTCAGACTCACACCTGTGGCCAATTGGCTTCCAATACATCTAAAAATGTTGCAAGATGTGTGTGTGTGTGTGTGTGTGTGTGTGTGTGTGTGTGCCTGTGGCCAAGGAACAAAATGGAGAATTCCCTAATTCTGTACCTATAGCCAGTTGGAGCTTTGAGAATGTGTTTGACCTGACCACTGATGGGCACCCCTTCCAGCTCAACAGCTTCCATCTGCAATTCAGGTGTCCTATGCAGTTGTTTTCCACATCTCTGTGGCATACTCGGCTTCCCTTTCCACAGCCTGGCATGGTCCTTGTTCTTCACCTCACCTCTCCTAGACTTGTTTCCTGGGAAGCCAAACCAGGTGGAAGTGGGAGAGTGAGAGTGGATGACTTAGGTTGCAATGGAGATATTTTAACTCAGACATTCCTCCAAAGTCCATCCAGATGTTTAAGAAATTGGGAGCCATTTGGTTCTCTCCTTGTAATTTGAGTGTGCTTCAGGTTCCTTGTGGATCAGTTTGACTCAAATACTCGACTTGTAAAGACCCATAGGAACTAAGAAGCCTCACCATGAACTCTCTCAGTTCTTGATGGTTAGCTTGCCCAGAATGCCTTGTCTCCACCGCTGTGTCCGGGTGAGTGGCCTTAGTCACTTCCCTGGTCACAAGCCTCCCATTTCTTTTGAGTTCAAATAAGTGTACTGACCTCAAGCACGAATATATTAACTTTACTAGAGATATGAGAACTCTAAGGAAAGGGTTCTATCAGAAAACCTCTTCTCTCATTAAACCCTAATGGTTTTCTCTTTCTATCTCCTTTTCCCCCCCTCCCTTCCCAGAATAATGGACACAATTCTCCCTCTGTCTCCTTCCTGGAGCTTATGACCTGTGATTGGCTTTCTCCAAGTTCTACTGTGGTATTTTTCCAAATACAAAAACAGTTCTTAAGAGAAATTTCAGTGCCAGGTGTATATCTAATAACATTAGCTACTTTTTACCAATTAAAAGGGCAAACCCAGAAATGAAATTCGTGTTCCCTAATGCCCTTAGTAGCATTGGAATGGCTTCTCTGGAAATTCGTGTTATTGTTGTGGGGTACATTTTCTAGGGGAAGCAACTCCTAAGACACTGAGTCTTACAAGAAATGTTCTGTCGTGGACACCTCCCCACCTTGCTATGACATGGAGCAGTGGCCACCCTGATACCTGACGGCCGTCCAGGAGTGCCTCTCAGCAGATGTGAAGTTAATAAAACACCAATTAACTTCATACAGAGTATCTTATCATTCTTGCTTGCCAGAAACATCCAAGGGTTAGAATTCATACTTTTAAAGGTGTTTTCTTTGGGTATAAACCATACATGGATGAGGATCATCTGTGTTTTGGTCTTCTGAGCCATCAAAACAAAGTATCACAGCCTGGGGGTCTTCTTGCAGTTCTGAAGCCCGGGCCCCAGACCATCACAGTTGGTCTCCTGTGGGGTCTCTCTCCCTGGCTTGTGGATGGCCTCTGCTGTGGTTTGAATGTTTCCACCAAGACTCCTATTGAAATTTGCTTGCCAGTTTGATTGTATTCGGAAGTTTAAAAGGTGATTAGGTTATGAGGACATTTTTTTTTTTTTTTGCCCTTATCCAGGGAATGGCTTTGTTAATTACCTAGAGAGTGAATTCCTGGTTAAAAAATAAGTTCCTCCCTATGGTCCCCCTTTCACCCTCCTTCTGTCTTCTCTCTCTTGCACAAATGTACACTTCTCCTTTCACCTTCTGCAATGGTATAATGCAACATAAAAGTCAGACACCAGCACCTTGATATTGGACTTCCCAGCCTCCAGAACCATACAAAATAAATTTATTTTCTTTAAAAATTACCTAGTCTCTGGTGTTCTGTGGTAGCAGTAGAAACAGCAAAGATGGCTACCTTCTCCCTGTGCCCTCACTTGGCCTCTTCTCTGTATGCATGTGGTAAGAGAAATTCCTGGTGTCTCTTTCTCCTCTTATAAAGACACCAATCCAATTGGATTAGGGCCCTACTATTATGAGCTCATTTATCTTTTATCACTGTTTTATTGGTCCTATATCCAAATTAGAGCATCAACATGAATTTAAGGGGCACACAAATTAGTCCACAAAAGCCTTGAATCAGACATTCCTGCATGGGACATCTTCATAAAGTACACCTGTCAAAATACCCCTCTCTTTTCATTTGGCACAGATGAATTCTGACATAAAACCATACATATGATCCTTATTTCTTTAAGTGGTTTATAGCTTAAAAATTTTTTTAGCTTAGCCATGTCTTTTACATCATCTCATTTGGTTGTTTACTACCCCATTAGAAAGGCAAGGCAGGTGGCCGTATTCTCATTTCAAGCCAAAGGGATGGGCTTGCAGAGAGTGGCTGGCTTTGAAAATATCTTTGGCTGGTGAAGGGCAGACCTGGGACTGGAGGCACATGTTGGTGTCTCAGGGTTCCAGTGTAGGGCTTATGCCTTACAGTGAGTCCTCAGCCTCCAAACTCTTGCATAGCCACAGGATAATAGTTCTCAAGAATGCATAAAATAGGGTAGTACCAGCCTCATTAAAACGTTTTGCCTCAGTAGTAGGGCAAGAAGGAAGGGAGTGGATGATGTCAGCAAAAGAGAATAATCAGATAAATAAAAGCAAGACAGATAAAAACAGGGTCTGCTTCCAAGCTGGGTGATAGCACTACAAGAACCAGAGGCTAAGATTAACTCTACCCTATGCACCTATCGAACACAAAGAAATGGCTCGATGCCCAGAATGTCTTGATGTGGAAGTTGGGGACAGCACCAGGAACAGCCAGCCTGGGTTATCCAAGCCGCTGGTCCATAGTGATCAGGGAGGAAATTTGGAGTTCTGCTATCAACAGTTTTCACTTCCCAACATCCTTGCCGCGTTGGAGTTTTAACCTGATTGGCTTGGGTTCAATTACCTGTGTATCTCTTGCCCTTTGTAAGGGCTGCTTTTTGAGTTAAGAATGCATATGTGGAGTGAGGCACGTGCAGGTGCAGAGCCCAGGTCTGCCTACTGTCTGCTGAGAAAGTGTCCTTGCTGAGCAGGTCTCTCATCTCTAAAATGGGACCATGATAGCCATCCTGCAGTGTTCTGTGAGGACCAGAGCAGTGGCTATGATGTGCCCAGGACAGATGTTTGACATCATAGTTGTTTAACCAGGCAAAAAGTGTTATAAGAATTTGCAGTGAAGTGCCAGGGAAGTATAATAGAGGGATCCAGAGGTGACAGAATGTGTCTTCCCAATGTTTACAGAGTCAAGAGCACTTGTAAGTGACCAGAGTTGGAGACAGATTTTACTTTGGGGAAGCCACATATGAAAGTATGAAGGCAGGAAGTTCTATGGTGGTTAAATATCAACCGTCATACAACTTATTTGTAGGAATTCAATTCAAGAACAGTGTATATGCTCTTTCTTTAAAAATGTCAGAAAATACGTTACTAATGGAATTATCCCATAAATCACCAAAGAATACATCCAGTTCTTAAAATTCACCTAGAAAACGTGGCCTAAGGAGCAGGTGGATATGGTGGTCCTGTGCTGCTCCGTGGTGTTTTAGTAACTCTTTTTAAAACTCCTTCAAGGAATGACAGTACTCCTCGTTGGCAGTGAAAAACTCCTTCCTATATTTGAAACAAAATTCTTCCTTGATACTAGAAATCATCATTTTTTCCCTCCTGCCTTCCACGAGACTTAGAGGTAAATAGAGGCTACATAGGTATGGTTGCCAGAAAATTAGCATTTTAATTTTTATGTTTTTTCTTTTGTTTTGTTTGCAATTAAAGAATCAGATCCAATTTTCCTTAGACTTTCAGTGTGTGTGTGTGTCAGAGTCACAGCAAGACAGAGACAGACTCACAGCAAGATAGAGAGAAAGGACTACTAGGGGAAGAGGTCAACTGTTACTGAGAAGATTTGGGCTCCTAAAGTGGAGCTTCAAATGCATCCTCCATTCTTAATTGCAAAGCAAGCAGACACTGGACTTTCTTAAGTCTATATTTTTCTTGGATATTATGTAAAATGGAGGAAAGAAAAGGCTAAGTTTCCAGGTACAGTATTTCTTGCTTTTCTTTTCTCTTTGGTTGATCTTGTCACTTTCGGCTTGCAGACCAGAACCCTCTGTAATTCAGACTGCTCCATCTCAGGGTTACAGTGTTTGTTCCCACTGCTACTTTCTGGTCCATGTTACATTTCCTTTCTTTTTCACAGTTACACTTCTCAAGTTCCTACAAATCATGTCTCATAAATCCTCCATTCACTTAGCCTCTTGAGATCTGTATCTGCCTGGGGTACTCCACTGAAGTCTGCTCTCTTCACAGTAGATGGAAGGTGGAAATTACTCCAATCCATTGAGGAATGAAGGAACAAGCAAACTGCGGAGTATGCTTACAATGGGATGCTCTCCAGCCTCAAAAAGGAAAGAAACTCTGACTCAGGTTGCAACATGGATGAACTTTGGGGACATTGTACCAAATGAAATAAGTCAGACATTATATAGGACAAATATTGTGTGATGCCACCTCTGGGAGCTAACTGGAATACGCAAATTCACAAAGACAGAAAATAGAACAGAAGCATCTAGGATCTCGGGGGAAGGGAGGACGGTCCATTGGTGTTTAATGGTTACAGAGTTTCAGAGTTTCAGTTTGGGGGTGATGAAAAGCCTTAGAAATAGACAGTCGTGATGTTTGTCAGACAGGGCGAATGTGTTAAATGCCACTGAACTCTGATTTAGAAATGATTAAAATGGTAACTGTGAAATTATGTTTTCAACACAATAAAAACATGCTTTTGAATATTTCCTGTCAACTTCTAATTAATTTTCATGTGTTTTCGCAATCTACAAGTTCCTTGAAAGGATTGAATCTCTAGTCTTATCTACACTTTCTTCTTTCCAGATATATCTACATCTTTCTCAATTGCAAATCTCTAATTCTAATCTTACTACTTTTGCTTCAATCTGACAAACAAATATGCATACACACACACACACACATATACACACAATATATATAATATTGGGTTCTTCCATTAATTTAAGAAATTAAATAAAAAATTTAAATGTTTTCAATTTATGTGTGAATCATTTTATCTTTTTAAAAACATAAAAGTAGTGTTTTAATTCTGTGTGCTCTTAAAGACCCCTAGAAACATTTGTAAGTAGCTGGGCACCATGGCACATGCCGGTAATTCCAGCAGCTCAGGTAGGCTGAGGCAGGAGGATCACAGGTTCAAACCCGGCCTCAGGAACTTAGTGAGGCCCTGTCTCCAATTAAAAAATCCAAAAGGGCTCAGCAGGTAGCTCAGTGGTAAAATGCACCTGGGTTCAATTGGTACCATAAATAAATAAATAATATGCCTTGTATAAAAATTTAGAAGAAAAAAAAAGGAAGAAAGTGTGAGTTGGTTGATATTGAAAGGGCAGGCTCTCTACTACCTTTAGATGGAATTCGGGAGAAGACCCTGAGGCAGCTAACACTCCCAGCTTGCATGGCTGTGTAGAGCAGCAAGACTGTGCCATCAAAAGAACATAACTATTAGAGACTAGAATATGCCACCCCAAATGTGCCTCTTTAGTATACGGGTTATTTTGAGATGACTATTTTGAGAAACAGCAAACACAGGAGAAGCTCTGAAAACAGAATGTCAGTTATCTTTTCATAAGGGAGATTTGCATTTGTAAATTAATTCTCCATTTGTAAGCATGTCTCCCTTTCTGTACCAGGCAGAGAGTATGACTCAAAATTACAAGTGACTCTCATTAATTCCGAAGGCATGGACTTGAATCTGCATAATAAACCCTACTCTTATTTACAGTAATTTTCCTGGTCACTTTCCCAAAACTTACTTCCCTTATACCTGTCTCCTTTTGTTTTACTTGAAAATGGCACTTAAGCTTAAGTTCTAGTTCTTACCTTAGTTTCTCCATTATTTATGTGTTATGGTTTGAATATGAAGCGTTTGGTAAAAGCCACTGTGTTAGTGCAGAAGATGAAATAATCACATTATGAGATCTGTAACCGAATCGGTGGATTAATCCATTTGATGGATTAATAATTTGAACTAATTACTGGGTGATAATTACTGCACCTCACCTTGGGCATAGAGCAATTGAGTCAGCCAACCATAAGCTGAACTTCTGAAGCCATGAGCCAAAAATAAACTTTCACTCCAGTAAGTTGTTCTTAGGTATTTTGATGACAGTGATAAAAAGTTAACACAAGACTCTCTCTCTCTCTCTCTCTCTCTCTCTCTCTCTCTGTATTTCAGTTTGCTTTCCTCTTGTTAATCTATCTGTTGTAACTGAGACCCCAGATAAAAAAAAAACTAAGTGTAGAGGGAAAATTTTTCCTTCCCTGTGATACCCACTTTTTATCAATAGTCTGAAGTTAGAAATATAGAAATTAATATAAAAGCAAAAATAAGGATGAGAAGTGGTCCTTTTTAGTAACCCTCCAATATCTCACTGAACATTTTGAAAAAACAAAACCACAATAAGACTCAGGATACATTTATGACTTCACAGAAAAAAACAAGAACCCCCAAATCATCTAGATGCTTTATTTTATTCAGGAGAGGGGAGTCTTTTAATGAAGACATGAGAATTCAACTGTAAAAGAAAAACATTTGAAAATTAATTTTCTCATGTTAGCCAAATTCTACAGGGGGAAAAATGAAGTGAATGATCAGTGAAGGTGCTACAAGGAGAATCAAGTACCAAATTTCCTGCTTTATTCTTAAATTGGCAAAAAGAAATCCCTCTAAACGTTAAAAGGAAAGCTGGCAATTTTTCTTTATTATTAATACAGGTGCTATGCCATTACCCCAAATCTCTCTTTATGCAACCTCACTTTTAGAATGAACCACCACTCAAGTAGTGGATATCTAGAATAATCTTCAGACATTCTTCATGTCCCAGCCAAGATAAATGTTCTCTTCCTTAATGAACATACACACTTACTAAATTCACAGGGAGTTGTTTGTGATGCAAATTGAATTGTCAGATCAAATATTCTCATAGTACTTTTCTTGAAATTCCTAAAGGCTTCCTATTTGTATATAATGGCATAGCTAATTTCAACATCAAATTATCAATGTCTGTGCATCTCAATCAAGCACACATTGCAGATCCCAAAGAGGTGCCAGACTTCGGTAGGCAAATATTCTATTGATAGAGGTTGCATGTTGGGGGCACTGAATCCACTCCTTCCAATGCTCAGTCCATCCTTGTTAAAAATGCAGTGAGGGGGAAAAATCCAGATGACAGGGTATGAATATTTTCAAGACATTAGTATAGTTATTCCCTACTTCTCTGTAGTATCAAACTCAAGTACTACTTTGTTTCAGGTGACTCCTGAGTCTTCAATTTTATAAGAGTAAATCTATATTCTGCTTGTTTTATTGTCCCTTTAAGTTAAAATAATATTTATTTGCTTTCTCCTGGAAAAATCAACAATATACTGAAATGTTATGGCCAAGGGGATTATTGCGGTACCCTCTCACTTTTCAGAAGTCCTCAACTGTGACTTCAAGAACCTTAAATTTCCCTGTGATTCTATCCTTATCCAAGGTGTGGATGACCTTTTGCTGTGTTCTAAGGATAAGATTAGCTCCAATATTGATTCCATCTATCTGCTTACTATTTTAGCTCAGAAAGGACATAAGGTTTCCAAAGAGAAGCTATAATTGTGTCAAAGTTCATTATCTGGAACATGAGTTATCCCCAGGAGGTAAAATTCTTTATCAGACTTTGCTTCTTCAGAATTTCCCAACTAAGAAATAATGAAGAAAACTCAACAATAAGGTCTGTCCACAACAGGATAGGCCATTAGAAATCTTAAATCCTTGCCACACTCTCTCTAGGAAAGTTGGTTCCTGCATCTGTCAACTGAGACAACATTCAAGGGCATTTTCTGGGAGCAGGTTTTGTACCAGAATTTTCACAGAAATAGAATTTAGGAGCAGGAGTCTATATTTGGAGACTTTCTCATGTTCACAGCTCCTATACGTAAGACAGACAACTTCGCCTTTGCTTTTGATCTATCTCATATTAATTTTATAGTTTTCATTGTCTGGTGCCATCCTACTGTTGATGACAGGTATGAAAGTGTTTCAAACTTGTTTGACAACTGTTTGACACTGTATCCTAGCAGCATTTTGACAAAAACAAATCATTGGGTATTCCTCCAGTGACAAGTATTTTATTTTTGTTACTATGTGTGGGCAGAGAATAGATTTTGGTTGATTAGTTTACTTTCCTTCATAAAGAGACTCTTAGGTAATATATCAAGAAGTATAAAAATTGGGCTTTGACTTGAGAATTCTCTTTAAGGGGACTTCTTGATTACTTTCTTCTGTCCTGAAGATTCTCTATTTCATACTTAATAAGAAACTTGAACAGTAAAGAGAATCGTCTATACCACATGTCACATTTAGCAGAAGAGTTAGATAATACCACCAAGGGTATGGAGTCCCTGGCTCGAGAGGTTCATGTTCTGGGCAAGAAGTGGTTCTGATTAGTGCTGCTTGACATTTCAAGAGGATGGAGTGCTTTTTCAAGCTTGACCATTTTGTTATGTATATTACTATGGGATCCAGGAATCAAAACAAGATATGATAAATTCAGAGCTTTTACTTAATAACTCCTTCTAAGTTCAAGCCTATTCATCTGGTTTATTTTGGATGGTTCCTGGCTGACTCTGCTCATAGTTCTTTTCCTGGTGTTTCTCTGGGTTGCAACACTCAGATCTGTGATCCCAGGGTTGCACAGATTGTGTGTAGCTGCTGCCCCTCTAATGATCCAACACACAATCATCCCACAGAAAAAAATGGGAAAACACTATGAGATTAGAAAGGACCCCCGCCCCAAAACATCACCCAATCATGATGTCCCATGACCATGCTTCCAGATGTTAATGGTCTGCCCAACAGCAGGACTGAAGCCAGTGAGAAAAAAAAAGCATCTACACCATTTTGTCTGCATTGTCATGACTTCACAAATCCATTGTCTTTACAAACATAGCTTTGGTATTCCTCTGTCTTCATCCTTATGCCTTGATTACAACCTTATCATTCATTTCAGAAACTTTCTGAAAAACCAATTTATATAAACATGAATTCCTAAACACATAGTATCCAACAATTATGTTCCTCTGAGATTCATCAAAACCCTTGTGTAAAAATCTTCAGCTTGCTGTGCCTACTGATCCTAAATCCTTGTATCATCTCCCTTTTGCAACCTAACCAAGTCCTTTCCCCTCTAAGAAAATACAAAAATAAACAAACAAAAAACAACTCTGCCAAATGGTGTTCTCTTTTACTGCTTTAAATGATAAACTCAACTTTGTTTTTTCAATAAATTACTTTAGTGGTATGTTGGGGTACCAGCAGGCACACATGACAGAGTCTTAGGATGGCTTGTATAAATTCATATTCAGCATGCCCTGGGGGTGTTCGATGTGACATCAAGTGCTACCAAGGAAAGAAATGTAAAGACCACCACTCCTGCACCTGTGTTAACTCCTGCAAAGACTGATTGAGATTACATAAGGCAGGGCCAATTGCAGCTTGTATTTTGGTGCTCTTGTTCATGGATTTTCTCTTAAGTACTTTGCTTTAAGAAAAAAAATGGATCTATATGTGATAAACCTGAAGAGAACTGATACTGGGTAACTAATCTCATGAGGATCTGTTAACATTCACAGGGAAATTTACAGTGTCTGCTCCATAGGACTCCTCTTTTTGTTATCAATGGAATGTTAAGAAGTGAATGTAATAATCAGTTCGTGTTTGCTAGATACATTAAAGGAATAGATTTTTTAAAATATTTCAAACAAGTTGTGACCATCTAGAACAAATTACTGCTTTCTAAAAAAAAAAAAAAAAAGATGAGAGTTTTTACTTCAAACCCTCAAACAAAAAGAGCTTTCAGAAGACAGAAAGTGATATTTATAGTTCCATTACATGGCAGTCACATTCTGATTAGTTAATGGCTTGGCTGGTTTTAGCAAAAAACAGAAATTCCGGTTATTAATTAAGCAAAGAAACAAACATACAAAAAGGATCTCAGGAAATAATGTTTTGGATACCACAGACATTTCTGTCTCTTGTTAATTTTTGTAATTCATGTCTGGTTTAGCAGAGCCTGATACACATGGCCCATCTAGAAGACATGGTTTTTAGAAAAATACATCATGTTTTTCTAGAAATATAAGTATTTTCTGAACTAAGTATAAAGCCAACCTAAGGGAAACCTGTCATTTGTTTTGTTTTTCTGGATCCTTATTCATACCTTAGCATAACTTCTGATGCTAAGAATGTATTGTTGCCATCCAACAGTACTCTACTTTTTAAAATCCTGAATTAATGTTGATGATTGTTTTATCATCCATTTGTTATTTTTATAGATTTCATGGATCACTAACTGTATCTATTTGCAACACAAAAACATAACAGTAATTCAGCATCCAAAATGTACACTGAAGGATGCTAATAATAAGACAGAAGTGTTCTATGGTTAAATGCTTTAGAAATACAAAGTGATATGCATTTAGGCAGTTTCTTTTCTTCAGATTTCTAAAGATCTTAATATGTTCATGTGTATTGTGACTCTCCAAAGGGCACTAGAGCATCAG
Source organism: Ictidomys tridecemlineatus (assembly GCF_052094955.1). Classification (NCBI taxonomy): domain Eukaryota; kingdom Metazoa; phylum Chordata; class Mammalia; order Rodentia; family Sciuridae; genus Ictidomys; species Ictidomys tridecemlineatus. The sequence continues at coordinate 20,777,751 of NC_135484.1, forward strand.
AAAATTTCTTAACCAGAGAATCAATTATGGTTTTGATATGAGAGGTCTCCCAAAAGTGCGTGTGTGCGACGGTTCAAGAAAGCTCAGAGGTGAAACCATTAGATTATGAGAGCCTTAACCTAATCAGAGCATCACCAGTCTGTATTAACTGGGTGGCAGCTGTAGGCAGGTGGAATGTGGCTGGAGGAGGTGGGTCAGTGAGGGCCTGCCTTTGGAGCTTACATTGTGTCCCTGTTGAGCAGAGTGCTATCTCTCTGCTTCCAGGTGGAATGTCCTGAGCTATTTTCCTCTGCTTACAGGTTTAAGTGGTGTTTATTAGATTTTCATTCTGTTCTCAGTAAGAAAGGCCTTTGAAAGAGTTGGTCTACTAAACAGTGAATCTGTTTGGAGTGGAGGAATATCCAAGAGCAAACCACATTTACATATGTGGGTGCACGGTGTGTGTGTGTGTGTGTGTAAATTTCAGCGATGTATAACAAGCTAATAAAAACAAAACTTTTTCATTTTTTAAACTTTTATTCCAACTACCCATGCCATAAATTATTGAAGACAATTGCTTCCTAGAAATTCTTAATGTGACTATTCCTTTGTGGTAGAGCAAATATTTAAAATATTAGTCTATCATAATGCATGTTTCATTTATTTTAACATATATTTAAGGATTTTTTAAAATTCAGAGTAGATTTATAATTTTAGAATCAAGTAACACGATTCTTGACAGTTTCCTATTGGATGGCTTCAGAAACGGATTACTCTGCTACTAGAGTAGTTAAAATCCAGTACAAAGATGAGTTTAAGGATTTGAGAGAGTAGCCAACTGAATGCTAATAGCATTTAATTATAAAAATGAAGGCTCAAGAGAACTTTATGTATATATTTTTATATCAACATTATTTTTCCTTATCAATAAACTTTTGATATACAAAAAAAATTAAAAATGCCATAAGTATACATATATGTAAGAGGCAACAGAGTAAGACTTTTTTTAAAAAAAAAAAAAAGGAGAGTGAACTGGAGTATATGAGAAGTTTCTAGAAAATATGCAGATTTGTCAGCATATAGGCTCACTCTGTAGTTTATTTTCATTAATGTGCATTCAAGGGTCAGAGTCTGGTAGTGAACACAAAGTGAATATCAAAGTCATTTTGTGTTAAAATTACTTTTATTCAGGATGAAAAATACAACATGTAACCAGATTAGATGATAATCTATGAGTTATTCTTTACCACATATTTCAAAAGAATAATATACTTATTTCCCATTGTTGTTACTGCAATATATTTCTTTTTATTATTACTTAGAAGGTTACAATGTAGTGTTTTATGTAGCTTTTCTGTAATAGCAGATAGAGAACATTTTGCATACAAATACAGGCAAAAAAAATTAACATATGACTTCTCCAAGAACAAGGAAAACACCAAATCTACAACTTGGAGTTCTGAGTTCAGGGGATTTAATTTTTTCTTTAAATAGGTGCTTTCTTGGGTATGATATGGCCTGATAAAAGCTCTAGACTTTGCAGACTGCACAGCATAAAGCTATTTCCAACACAATGGAGGAAGATGGATCTGAGGTAGAAAGGTGGTCATGGCTTTCCTCTTATATAAAACATTTTTCTTCTTCTCAAAATATCTATGCTGCAAATACACCCTTGCCCCCCAACCCACCCAACCTATTCTAAAAGAATAGCAATTTCTAACTTTAAGCCTCCTCCTGGCCAGATCCCAGTTAAAGAGAACCCAAAGTTTAAATGTCCTGATGTTTTAAAAGCACATATGCTTGAATCAAAACATATTATTCTCATTTTTATTTTTGGTTTCTCTACATTTGGTAACTAAGTAACAGGTTTACAATGAATCAATTAAATGTTTTTTAAAAAGGAATCCAATACCTAATTGAATGTTAAAAAAAAAAAAAAAGGAACCAAATACCTAACTGAATGCACTCATAGGCAGAGGCAGGAGTACAACTAAGCATTTTATTCATTCTTCTTTGGAAGTAGTGACAGAGGCTTTTGATAAGCACCCTTCCCAAATGCACTGATTAAGTGAAGGGTAGTAACACTTCTGCTCATTCCCCCAAAAGGTAAAAGAAGACATGCACTGAACTTGGGTCTTGGGTCTGCTTTCAGAAATAAGTTTTGAGAATGATAAAAGGACTGGAAAATACAAAAAACAACAAAATTTTCTTCAAGGGGAACTAACAACATTGATGTGTCCTGGTCTCACAATAGCTAATAGCTAGCTATGTATTCAATGATGAAAACCAAGACCCCAGGACTAGAAAATGTTGTGGTAACATTTGTTTTCTGTATCAAAATAAAAACATGCTTCAATGGATAACCTTTGGTAAAATGTTCTTTGAGATTATTATAATGCTGTCTTCTCTTATTGTATAGATTGGGACATGAAATAAATAAAGAAATCAAGATTTACTTACACAAAGGCATAAAGAGCAGGGGAAAAAATCCCAATGGTCATGCCATTTAGGATTCTTATTGTGGTTATCCAAGTGGTTACTGAAGAAGCAGGTGTCTGGTGTCAAATAAAGTTCAATAGTATACTCAGAGCTGTTGCCTAATCCATATATATACACACATATATATATACACATATACCTATATATGTATATATATGTAAAATATTCGATTTAAGTCTATGAACTTACTAATTTGGCCAAATTATAGAAAAAATACACAAAATCTATTTGGTCATGTGGCAGATGAATTATAAATAACCAAAACATAATGTAATAAAGTCAAAGAAATAAATGAAGTCATTGTACAAGGTTAATATGGACAGCCAAAGGAATGTAAAAATGTAAAGTGGTCTTCTAATTCTTACGCAAATTTTGTCATGGTTATTAAAAAGACAGTATCATATTAGAAAGCCCCCACCCACTTTCCCAATGCTGTATACATTATACAAATCAGTGACAAATGTATTACCATTTCCAAATATCTCTCTGTTCATTAATTTACAGTTGCATAGAAAGGGAAGAAGAAAACAATAATATATGGTTATTATAAAAACAAAATATCCTTTTCTCTTTGGATAGTCAAGTGTTTTACTCCCTCAGTAGAACACACAGTCAGCGCTCAACAGCACGTGTCAAGGAGCCATGGAGCTTCTGATTAAATGGAACTTGGAATTGGCATTTGCAGAAAAGGGCAATACTGTAAGTCAGGAAATGTCAGCCGGCTGGATGGATGCTTCACATTGCCTGTGGGAAGGGAAAATGGCAGTGTCAGAACAAGGTTTGCATGAAGTATTCCAGGTAGCAAAGACCTGTCAACTCTTCAATAGAAGCATTCCTTTCAGAATTAGTGGAATCTCCTCCTGCTGAGTTCAGAGGGCATCCCTAACTCACATGTGACTTGCTGCCCTCTGGGGTGAGGTCCTTCCCTTTCATTCTAAAGTCACCTAGTCTCCTTTTCACTACTGCAGCTAATGTGAAAGGAAGTATGGATGCCCTTCCTTTTGCACAGGCTGGAAATCAAGAAGACTTGCTTCTTCCTGTTGAAACTACCAGTGGTGAGTATATAATGAGCACCCAGCCCAGCTCTTGATGTCATGAGAGGTCTCCTGTGGAGACGACATTCTGACAGCTCCAGCCTCTCAGTAGTGAGCTGGGATCCAGAAAGGAGAAAGAGAAGGCAGAAGAGTAATCTGAGGATGTGCAGAGGTGGCCATTAAACTTAAAATGTCCCAGGCAAGAGGATACAAATTCAGACCACACTCAACGGAGCGGGCTCAACTTTTCCAAGGCAAGGTCAAATAGTTGTCTTTTAAGGGTATTTTGAAGGTATCTCAACAACACTTCATTCATTTCTGATATGGAATCAGTGCCAACCAAAGTAAATTCAAAGAACTTTGAGGACAGAGAAGGAGAGAGATCAATTTTACCTGTAAAAGAACATGCTGTTACATACTAATATTGATAGGTCAAAAGGATTTTTAAATCTTTTTTTTTTTTTTTTGGTAATGAGGATTGAACCCAGGGGTACTTAACCACTGAGCCACATCCTCAGGCTCTTTTATAAATATTTTCTTTAGAGACAGGGTCTCAAGGAGTTGCTTAGGGTCTCACTGAGTTACTGAGGCTGGTTTGGAATTCGTAATTCTCCTGCCTCAGCCTCCCAAGTCGCTGGGATTACAGGCATGTGCCATCATGCCTGGCAGAGTTTTAAAATCATTTCTATGCATCATTATCCCTGGGAATCGGATGTGTCTATTGATGAGTGGACAACATCTCCCATGTAATATAATTGTTAGCACAACTATCCAGGTGAAAACATACTTTTCATGAACTTCCACTTGACCCAAGAAATGGAAAAATGAAAAGAGAGAAAATGCTGAAGATTCAAGAAAAAAAAAAAAGGAATGAAGAGGGAAGGGAGAAAGGAAGAAGGGGTCTTCTGGATGTCAGATGTTTGCTCTATCCAGGTACATGTAGCTCTTTTCAAACTCAATTTCTTATTTTTTAATTAATTAATTAATTAATGGTACTTGGTACTGGAGATGGAGCTTTATCAATGAGCTACATCCCTGACCCTCTTTATTTTATTTTGAGACAGGGTTTTTGCTCAACTACTCAACTCCTGCCTCAGCCTCCTGAGTTGCTGGGATCACAGGCATGTATCATGTGTACCTGGTTAAACCCAATTTTTTAAAATCTGAAAATAATGTAGAAGAAGGTCTTTTAGATCACTTTAGGCTTTAAAGTCTGAGCACCTGTAAACTACTTGAGGATTTATAAGATGATTCCCTCTCTGCTTCCCGGCCACCGTCACCCAGGCTTTGCTGGCACCTTGGGACAACAAGGACTAATCACAGCCTCTCTCCTTGTTCTTAATGGGTTATTGTAACATACTCCAGATTCCAGATTTCCAGTCGTCCTTTCATTCTACATGCTGTTCCACAGAGAAATATGAACTCCTCTAAGTGTGTCCCCATGTTCTACCTCCCTAGTTCTTGAGACCACCCCCCGACCATGGCCCCTGGATCACATGTCCATGATGCAGTAAAATCCTCATCCTCCACCTCTTCTCTGGATGCTTCCCTTCCCTGCTTGCCTAATCAATATCTGGATCTTCAAAAAGATACAGATTTCCATACAACACATGAAAGTCACACATGACTTTTCTCTCACCTCCTCACAGCCCCGAGAGTCTTTCTGGGCCTCACTGAAGCTGTTCAGGGTTAGTCTCTTTCTTTCTCTTCTCCATGGAAACACTCATTTGAATCTCAGATAGAAAACACAGTCACCTACTAGCTCCTGGAATCACCTCCTCACTTCTTGAAGAAGAGTCTATCTGTAGACTCATTGTCACCCACCTGGAACCTCTTTTTAAGTCAATGATTTCAACACCTGCATAGATGACTTTGCCAACACTCTGACCTTCACTTCTTTGAGCGCCTCTTCTCCAGTGATCCTGTCCCCTTCTTCTCTTAGCCATTCACGCAACATGCCATTCCTCCAACATTTCCATCAACCCACCTTCTGACAACCACATCTAGTCTTTCAGTTTATTTCTGATAGAATGGCCACATCATCCATCCTTAGATCCATACAGCCTTGCCTCTTTCTCTCTCTCTCTCTCTCTCTCTCTCTCTCTCTCTCTCTCTCTCTCTCTCCTACACTAGACTCAATGTCTCTCACCATTGAGCTTAAGGTTCTGATTAAATCATTTCAATCATCAATCACTACTTTGCCTCTTTCCTTGATGGGGTTGACCCAACTTTGACTTTGTTAAAATATTAAATATAACACTACAGTAATTCTGGTGCCCGTGTTTATGAACTGGAATGTGGCTGCAGGCTGGCCTTCTGTTAAATTCATGACTGGCACATTGGATGCTGTCCTCTACTGCTGCCTGGTTGTCACACTATTTCTGAGGGCATCTGCTCTGGTGTTCTCCAAGCACATCCTCCATTCTCTCCTTACATCTCTGACACCTCCCCAGCCTCGCTCCTTGATGAAGCCTAGTTTTCAATTCACTAAGACAATAGAAGCAATCAGAAGAAACCCATGGCCATCACCAATGTGACATGGAATAGTGTCTTCCAGCCAAGACTGCAGCTCCCCTGCCAATAAGACACTCAGAATGTTCACCATTTTTAAATAAGACTAATTAACAAGTTCGTGGAAAAAAATCTTCCTAAAGATCTACTGTGGTCCCGTGGCACATTATTACGAGGAGTCCCTGCTAAGAAAAATACTGCAAGGCATAAAGCTATAGCTGCCAACAAATTGCAACAATATTTTAAATGAAAAATTCTAACTTTTCCCCACCAGAGTAATAATCTTTATATCACTGTTGTGGTACTAGTCACTTTTTTTAAAGTCAATGTTCTATACAAACTAGACATGAGAGAAAAGTGGTTGGCCAAATCTACCCAGGGTGACTTCCAACTAGCATATAACATGACATTAGAACACAGAAGATCAAACACATGGTATTTTTGCTATCTGTAGAATCTGGCTTGGAAGCCTGCCTTTATGACCCCTCCAGATTGACAAACTATTGTACAGAATCAACTAGCATTTAAATGCCAAACAAGTTTATGGATTTATATGGAGAATGAAATAAGACTAAAATCAGTGGTAGCTAATCTGCTTACTCTGGGTTAGGATCAGCAACAATTGAGCCAATCAAGACATTAACTCTTACCTGTGGCCTGCTGGGGACATTTGCTGAAAAAGAAAACAAAAGAAATCAGTCGAAGGCCCTATTTTTGCTTTATTGCTTCCAGCTTCCATGCATCAAATGTGTGGCATATACCACTCAGAGTGGGATAAGGGTTCAACTGTTAATGGATACTAATAGGAGAATAAGGACCAAGCTTTTCTCACTCCAGATGCTCTAAAAAGGGATAGCTCCTAGTTTCTCATATCCCATGTGACTTAAAATGAAAAGCCCAACAAAACATATGTAAGCTCTCTCAAATAAATATGCACTAAAGCATTCAGTGAGCATATTGCAAAAAAATCTCTAAGCTTTCTATTTAAATCACATCATGAATTTGCTTTATGTATCAGAACAGACAAATTCAGCATATTTTGTTGAATAGTATAAATTGTGACCAACGGACCACTTGGAGTCAATGGGGTCTGGTTTCTGCCACCCTTAGCTGACTCTCTCTTGGAAATTATGGGAAGAGGGTGGATATGTGCTTGTGTCAAAGAAAGGACTAGCCCACTCCTTGCCAGCTTTCTGGACACTTGGATTAATGCCTAGGATAGGCCTAGTTGAGAGCACTGCAGAAGTTAGAATGGGGCGTCTAATTCAACTCTGCCTCCAGAGAGCTCACTTTCCTCTTTGTTCTGAAGCTACAATAGTGAAGCTTGTCGGATCCAGTGGCTTTGTGAGGGCAGCCACTACCAAATTACTTTTTCAAGGTCTCAGATGTTTCAATCCCCTTTTGCTGCACAATCATGTTTAACACAGGGGTAAAAATGAGGAGTTCCAGTCCCCTGTAATGGCAACCTATGTTCTTGGTCCAAAAGGAGCCAACCTAGTCATCTGGCATGCTGACTCTCATTTTCCTCTGCAGGGTGGCAGAGGGTGGAGAAGACATCAGTGACCACAGGCTGGGTGCCGGTGCTTCCCTATGATGCCTGGAAGGAAAAGTGTGAAATCCCCTATTGGGGCGAGAATCAGGCTACAGCAAATCTCCCTATCAGATATGCAAGTTATATCCAAGAGAAAAGAAGTGGATTCCAAGTACCTGTTGCCTTTATACACTCTCTCTAAAAGAAGCAGTTATGCTTTTCTTGTATGTAACAAATAGCATACCCTAGACAGAAGTACATCCCATTGTGCTCCAAATCAATACTTTTAACCCTATAGCTTTTTTATCAAATAAAAGGCCATAGATACTTCCCTGCACAAATCTTACCAATGTATTTCAGAAGAAAATTAGGAAATTCCATTTTAGTAGGTTTTGAGTCTTTAATAAATGTCACTCAATTTTAACAAATACAGGTGATTCACAAGGGAAATCTGCTGGTAAATTAACAATAACCTTAAAAGTATTTTTGGTCCATCAGCAAAATTACTCAGCTTACTACAAGTATCCCATACCTATGAAGGACATTAAAAAAAAAGTGGCAATATATTTTACACTAAAAAAGAAATGGGTAGAGCAGTCAGTGGAAATTTTAGCATGTATATTAATTGGCAGCACAATTAAATTCACTTCATTAACTCTCTGCCAGGAAGAGAAGGCAATGCTTTCCTTTCTACTCAGAAACTATATAATTTTAAGATTTTTAAAAGGCTATAATTCAAAAATGCGATCAGGACCAATTGGGATATTTATTGAAAACAGAGGAATTCTAAAGTAGACATTTTTTTTAATGTTTTTTTTTTTATTTTTTTTTATTTTTTATTTTTTTTTTATTGTTGGTCGTTCAAAACCTTACACAGTTCTTAATACATCATATTTCACAGTTTGATTCAAGCGGGTTATGAACTCCCAACTTTACCCCGTATACAGATTGCTGTATCACATCAGTTACCCTTCCATTGATTCACATATTGCCTTTCTAGTGTCTGATGTATTCTGCTGTCAGTCCTATTTTCTACTATCCCCTCTCCCCTCCCCTCCCCTCCCCTTTTCTCTCTACCCCTTCTACTGTAAATCATTTCTTCCATTTGTATTATCTTGTCTTACCCCTCCATTACATATTTCTTGATATATCATATTTCACATTTTGATTCAAATGTTAATGTAAGCAATCCATGCAATTAGGATTTATAAATACAGAGTTTCATTTTAATTCCAAGATTGCCAGGAGAAGAAATTCATTTGTGGCCATGCTAGTTTTTAATCCACTAAGGATCAAAAGTCAAGATTAACATGCAGATCAATTCATCGCTTGCTGGTGACAAGCAATTTTAAAGTTCTCATTAGTTACAGGGGCTCAAGAGATTGGTTTGGCGTTGGGAGAGTGCCAATACGATTTGTTTAGATAAATGCTCCAAAGGTGGTCAGTAAGCTCAGGGAATTGTGAAGCCTTATTAAAATATTTGCTAGCTGAGCAACTTAAAAGGGGCACTAGAACAAATGGATCCTACAGAATCTTCTGCATACCATCTGGGAAAATGTCAACTAAATCTTTCCAGATAGAAAATGTAATCAGTCACATATTCTTTCAATTCAGAAACATGTAACAAGTTATCAATTCTATGTCACATGCAAATTAATCCTCTAATTTAAAAATAGACAATAACTTTAGGAAAAATTTTAAAACATATAATCAATTTTAGAAATCAGTCAATTGAGGCTTTTCTTAATAGGAAGTTGTCTGTCTTGAAGATTTTTTGTCAAAGCAAAATATAAATACCAAGAAGATCAAACTAAACCCAAACTAACAGCATGACTTACAGAAGCCAAAAAAAAAAAAATCTGAATTTCAAAGGACTCTAAAATTATACTTTTGATCATTTCTTATGTGAGAGGTAATTGAATTCCTCAAAATAACACATGCCTGGTACCATTCATCATTCACAGAAATGATGATTTTTGGAAAGCTATAAAAATTATAGATATCTGTGAGTATACAAACATAAGATGAGGGGGACATGGAACCAGCTCCCCATTAAGGAATCTCAGGGCTCCAGACAATACCTCTAACCATGGAGAACCACTCAGGGGAAGAGGTACCCATGCAAAGGCAGGGTCAGCCTCTGATGTGGGTACCTTAAAGATAAATACTCTTTTCAGGAACCAATATCCAGCTGATTACCTTGCCAACCAAAAGGAATTTTAGGCATGTCTTTAAATGGCAGGGGGTGGGTCATAACATGAAATGAACACATTTACCTCTTAAAACTCATTTTTTTTTGCTCTATAATTATATATGTAATTTTAGTTATATTGTTTGGAGTATGACATTGATCAATCTTTTACACAATCCACAGTTTAGAGTAACTGCAGTTCAGAGTAGCTGCTTTAGAAAATGAAGCTGGTTAAAAAAATCATGGATCTGTAGGAAAATTTTAATATGGAAATTATATATTTTATATTCGTTAGCAGGCATACACTTATACAAACTTCCCATCCTGGCTCTCACTGCCAACTGATTTTTAAATTGAAAATGTCCACCATGGCATTAAAAAAGAAAAACTTCTAGGCAGAATTTGATTTGTAGATTTTTTTCTTTAATTATTAATATCTTTTGGTGTAAGCTGAACAAAAAAGTAATATCCTTTAAAAATTTAATGTTGAAACTCTTACCAAAAAGTATGATGAGGTTTCATGTAGCCATTAAATCATATACAACTCAGTACCAAAACCTCTAAAATAAAATTCAACCTTGAATTATAATTAACATAAAGGATTTTATCTGTTAATCTATTGTGATGGCTATATAGCCTAGAAAATAAGCAACAATCTAACAGCCTGACTCTTAAGCTGTTTTGAGACTCTATAATAGAGTCAAAAGTGTGTGTGTGTGTGTATGTGTGTGTGCACATGAGCATTGTGTGTATATGTATATGGGTGTTCGCTGATGTGCCACACACACTTGGGTGTGTACATGTGTTGTGTGTGCACATGTTTGGGGCAGAAAATGTGGCGACTGACACACTGTAAGTATGATTCTGCAAATATTGAGAAGAAAACTAATAAAATTACAAATAAACACCTGGGAAATGACGTGTAAATATAAATAAAAAGTTATGCACTTGTGGAACTGATAATATTCCCTTTAGGCTAACACTCTTGAAAATTCAGAGAATATATTTTAAATAGTTGTCTTTACATCTTGCTAATGATGACATTTTTTAAACTACAGAGCAGTGGAAAATGAAAGAAAAACTTTTAATGAAGACAATATATCTTATTTACTCACAATATTGATAATTGATAGTATCTTTTTCTTCGTTTAGTTATTTTCTAAGGAGATGTTAGAAAAGGGTGAAATGGGAAGCTGTGTTTCATGTAAAATCTTACTTTAGTGGCTGTGTGGCTTTAAAATCAGTGAGAGGATTTCACCCTGAAATTACAGATAATATTTTCGTACTCTTGAAAATAATTTAAAATTAAGTGTGGCACTAAGTAGCTTGCACATGTGTGGGTGTACATGTGCGTGTGCACACACACACACAAACACAAGTAGACTGTTTCTTTTGAAATTACAGAGGTTATTTAGGTGAGAACTCAGCAGAAATTGCAAGGTGGCAAGATGCCAAAGATAAAAATTGGAAAAAAAATCAATAACTTGGAATCATTATAAAATTTCCCCTCGGATTTGGATTGTTTTATTTGGTGATTTTCTGGGTTCTTGGTTGTTCATATAGAAAATTCACAAAGCCATAATCTGTGATGCTTTTAATCATTTGGCCTTAACAAAATGATTATTTTATCCCATGAAAAAAGAAAGTAACTGAAAAAAAAAACCTGAAAGTAATCCCTTTATATACCAGCATCCGATGACATCTGACAGCAATATCTGAAGAAAACAGGGAATTACATCAGAAAGGCTATTTTCATGCCTTGTTTGGCATGCTGCTTAAGCTCTCCTTTGAAGTAAAACAAGTTTCTTATGATAGCTTGCACTGACGAGAATAATTTCTTCTTAAAATCAGACATTATTTTATTTGCCTTCCTTTTATCACTCACAAGACATATGGAAAAAAAATCTCAGAGTGGGCCTGTGTTGTCACTGCACCCCCGTGACGTGATGGTGTCGAGGCTGAGCTTTTTTTCTTTATCAATATGTGGAAATGTTTGCCTTCATTTCAAATAATATTCAATCCTGTTTCTAACATGAGCTTTTGCTCCCCTACCCAAGAAGAAAGGGGCTGCTTGCAGAAAACGAAAGGGTGGGACATAGCACACAGCGGTGCCGTGATCTTTCATACTCACGGCAGCAGGATGGGAAAGTGTTGTTGATCTGCTCCATGACCTCTGTGAGGTCCGTGCTGGTGTCCTGGGGTGGGACTAGCAGGTCCTCTGCTGCTGCAACAGCACACAGAAAGAACAGAACTTCTGAATCCAGTGCCCAGACTCCCAACAACACTCAACATCAGGTGAAAATTCTATGACTGGCCTCAAAACATCAATGGGAAATGACTTCTCATTGAAAAGACAATTTCAGAGGAAATATCGAAAACATTTTTAATATTCAGTTGTTGGTAATATGATTTTATATAATTAAAATGTATTAGATGCTTGTGTCCAAACAATCCATGCACTATGGTAAAACATAAGACTGAAAATAAGTAATGTAATCATCTATTCTCAATGTCTTAATTGGAAATCCATTATTTTGTACTGCAAGTATGTTTTTATCCAAAAAAAAAAAAAAAAGACCCATATAGGGGCTGGGGCTGGGGCTCAGTGGTAGAGAACTCACATGTGAGGCACTGCGTTTGATCCTCAGCACCACATAAAAATAAAATAAAGGTATTGTGTCCACCTACAACTAAATATATATATATATGTATATATATGTGTGTGTGTAACACATATATATTATATATTTTTAATTTAATTTTTTTAATAATCAAGTCACATTAGTTACTTAAGATAATATTAAACTGATATTAATTTTAATTTTTCTTCTGATTAATGTACCAAAATATATCTTACAGATAAATTAATTTGATACAGTATATAGTCTTCAGTAGAACTGTAGAACTTGAACTTCAACAAAATGTCATTCTTAAATGCCTAGAAGGTCCTTCCTAGCGTTAGTGACAGGTCTCCCTGTGACCAGTGATGGTCTTGGTGGGACCTCTGTCTCAGAGGGAAGGAGAGGTAATTTCTACTAGCACGAGATATATAAAGATTTAAATGAGTTCCCAGACCTGGGCAGAGAAACCTACAGTTTGGGGTAATATGTTTTGAACATGCAAAAACTATGAAAATTAAAGAGATATGACAACTTTTAAAAAAATAATTCTTGAAGCAAATAAAAAGTTAATTTCTTGCTCATTCCAAAAGGGAGTTTTTTTCATCTTTTACCAAAATTCAATCCACTCTTATAAACTATATAAACAAGCAAATTATGACTTATTACTATTCTAAAATGTTTGCCTTTTGATGTTGTTAAAATGGATTTGCGCTCATTTAAAACCAAAGAGTATACACATTTATGCTCTAAGGCTCCTTGAAATGAAAACCAAACAAATGGCCAAATACAAAGCAGATTCGGGAAGTAGCAGTGCCTTAGGGGTACTGACCTGCCTGGTGAAACTGTGGGCCTGGGTCAGGGTCAAGTGAGTAGCTCAGTGCAGAATGCTGAGGTGAAGCCCAGGGGGAGACGCCATTGATTCGGGAATCGGATTCAGGCTGGAATCATATGAAGTGGTTAGAGTAGAGACAGGATTCATAACCCTGAAGGAAAGCAGTTCCCTTTCAATGTTCCCTCCCTCATCCTGGTTAATTAAATCAGATGCAGGTCTTTGCCTTCAGGCATTTTCAAATAGCTCTTAGCACCAGCTGGTGGGCACACTAGTACTTCACTAGAGAGAAATACAAGTGGTCCTTCCCTTCTGTGTGGCAACTTCAAGAGCTCACTTGGACACACTGAGGGATTCATTTACCAATGTCATTTTCATCTCTTCATTTTTCCATTATTTTTATATTGAACAAATGAACTTAGAAGCATGTTTCTCTCATCTTTTAAATATTAGCACTGGGCTTATAATACAGTAAATGTATTTAATTACAGAATTAGTTCAGATTTAAAAGCAATATTGGAAAGAGTGGATAAGAGCAGGATTTGGGGTCATTTGGCTTAAATTCAAATTCTAACTCTGCTATTCAGAAGCAGTGTAATTCTGGGCAAATTAAACAATTTTTTGTGCCTTGGATTCTCTATTTATAAAAATAAATTTTATAAAATATTTATAAAAATATTATAAGATATTATAATATCATAAATAAATTTATAAAAATGGCAACAGGTGCCCATGTCATAGGAATCTGAGGGGTTGATGAATGAGTATTTCTAAAGTGACAGGAACATTCTAACACCTAGCAGATACTTCTTAAATGCTCTCTTACCCAAATCTTTAAAATGGTCATTGGTATGTTGATGAGTATGTGGTCAAATTAGAAAACAAAATTCCTTGTATACAGAATGCAGAAGTTATAATTGTTTTGTTATAGATTTTCCCATTAAATCTATATTAGTTGAAGTCTGATAGTTTTGCTTGTCTTTATTATCAGAGTTAAATTTTCCCATCTACTTCTGGCATTCATGCTAAATCATTAACAAGGGATAGAGATTCCACAATCTGGGATATTCAGAGTCATTTAGATATTAGTTGTCTTCAAACACATTACTATGCCATTCCTGAGGCGCATGAGCCATTAGGCAGCTCTGCCTAATGGGGTGGAGGAATTGGAGGGAGCAAAGCGGGAGCACAAGAGTCTTTAGGTCTCCTATAAGCCTTTACAAGCCACAGCTGATAAAGGTTTCTTCCGCAGTGATTCTACATATGCACTAGGCTGTCAACATTGACACTCATATTCTAAGTGAGAGATCACATGAGCAAACTCATCCTTTTCTCAGGCATTATTTAGAAACTTCCAATCCAGGGTATAAGCAATGGCATCTTTTCAGTGTGTGACTGGCACCTAGGCAAGAATTGAGTATTCTTGAAGTGTTATCAGAAAGCTAGGTCTTGGGTCACTCTTGGGGGGGGAAGTTGTTTTCAAAAGATGCAGAATTTGGAAGCCCTGAGCTAAACCTCCCACAAAGCAGTGCTACAAAAATTCCGAGATGATGATAGGAAGGAGAAAAAGGCATACGGTCAAACTATCAGGAGAGATCTGTGGCCCACTACGTAGGTAATGCAGAAATTATAATGTTTTGACTGATTCTGACAAGTTAAAAGGACACTGAGAGCAACTGTGACAAGATAGTTTCCTAAAATTTGAGCAAATCACTAGCGAGAAAGTTGTTTTGGTTTTGATGCCACGCATCATTTCTGGAGAAAATCATCCTTATTCCATTACCAAGGAGCTTCACACGGCCTAAGCAAGAAAAAAGGCCAAAGAGGACATGTCTGTTGATGTCAGGGATTCTTCAAGCAAGGAGTTCCTGGCCCTGCACCAGGATTCTGCCCTCTGTGCAACCACTGTCAAGGCATCTTCATTGCTCGCGTGTCATGATTCCTGCTCTTTAAGCCAACGTGTAATGAGTATTGGATGCTGTGCAGCATGCTGTCTTTGTATAGGGTCTGTTTTGTTATATACAATTGTAATATAGGATACTATCTTGTTGTGGTCTTCAAAACTGCAAGCTATTACCCATTAATGAGTTATAAAATTGATTTAGTAGGGTCTGACCAGCATTAAGAAAGAAAAACAAGAGAAGTAAAAAACAATGAAGAAGAAGCAGCAGCAGCAGCAAAGAAGGGTGAGAGGAAGGCAGACAGGCAGGGAGGAAGGAGGAAAAGAAGACAGAGGGAGGAAGGAAAGGAAGAAGAAGAAAAGGAAAAAGAATAGAAAATTAAGAGATGCATTTCTCTATAAAGGCAAGTATTATTTTGTATTCACCAAACATATATGTTTTCATCACAATACAAATTGCATTTCTTATTGTCATAAAAGTTTGCAAGCAACTGCCATAAAACATGGACCAGTGTTAGAAAATAATAGTAGCAAATTAATAACCATCTGTTACTCAATTTCTTGGAAATAGTGATTTTTGGAGTACGCTTTCTTGGCTGGTGGAAGAAAGCTTTAGAATGCAGATTCAGGTCACTTGCTGTCCTTTAATCTCCACAGATGCTTCCCATATGTGATGTAGTAGGCAAATGTATGCCGTGGGATCTCTTCTATTAAACTATTTTGAGCTGAGATAAGACTTCCGTGCTAAAGAAAAATGAGATTCCACTGTAAACTGGGAAAACACATTTTTCTGTGCCAGTAAGGATTTAATGTGTACACACAAAGGGATTCCTAAGCCTGTCCAAATTAAATTAACTATGGAAGTAAGAAATTGAAGGTGGACCTCTACGTCTACTGGTGTCAGGCCCAGACCTCTGGGAGGTGGACAGGTGCCACAGGGGTTGTGGCGCTGGATTCAGCACACCCTACCTGCTCCAGCAGCTGTCGAAGGCGGTGCAGCTGAGATTCCAGCTGTTTGTTGTGATCCTCTAAAATCTGCATCCTAGCTTCCAGCCGACCTTTGTGCTGCCTAAGGAGTTTTGCTTCTGCTATAAGTTCTGAATCCTCAGATGTGTGGTGAGGAGATGCAATCGAGTCTGGAGGTGAGCCAACAGGAAGCCCCCTTCTCAGGTGTTGGTCCTTCAGCTGCTCATATTCCACCTGCAGGTTTCTAATCCAAAAAAAAAAAAAAAAAAAAAGAAAACACTGAAATTACTATTGGGTGCAATAGTAATCTCCCAAATAGTAATCTCCCACACTGTCTATGGGCTCCAAATTTAGCTTGTGCTACTATTTCCTCTATGTAAAGACATGTATCAGCAGTAAGACCAGCAAGCATGAAGGAAACAGTAGCTTTAAGCTAGTATTGTAACAGACATCATCAAGCACTGTCAGATCTGCTGCCCCTATCCCAATGGGTCAATGTCCTCCAAGACCTTGATTCCACTGTGACATCTTGGACAATCGTTCTGAAAAGAAGATGGGCAGGGAACACCCTGATATCCACATGAAAGAAAGAGTGATAAGTTTTCTTCTCCTAGGCCTAGCAAACCTTTGTTCTTCCTCTAAGTCAGCAATGATCCGCTCCAGTTCTCCACGTTCTTCCCTTTCCACAGACTTCAGGATCTGAGCTGGACTTTGAGGCTGGCTCACCGGGGACTCCCCACCGAGCGTCTGGCAGTACTGCTGGATGAGGGCATGCTCGTCCTCCCTAGCAAAACAAGGGGCACAGACACAGAAGCTTGTGTTGGAATGGTGAGTCTCTGGACAAACAGGAAGTAGAAATGATGATGCCCAGGTTGGTGGCTGGGCCAAGCCCCTGTGTAGTTGTGCTGCACAGCCTCCCTTTTAGAACTCAAGCAAGACAGTCATCTATCAGTGCAAATGTATGATGCACAGTGACATTTCATGCTTGTCTTAGTCTAAGAGTGATTTCCCATGAATCTCAGAATAAAGATTGCGCTCAACAGACAAAATAAGGCATGACAGTTAATATAAATAAGGTTTAAATGTTAATAAAAGTAAGGCTTAAAGAGTTAACATGAAACACTTAAAATAAAGAATATAAAGGGCAAAATCACTCCCCAAATATCAAAAGAACAGATTAAAAGACCACTGACGTACACTAAACTGACCGCCCTATCTTCAGCATTTACATTTCATCGTAAGCAATTTTGAAATACTTTATAATTCATAGAATAGGGTTTACCATCCTTACAGTCTCTTATTTAGGTAATTAAGCACAAGTGATAATTGTAGATGTTTTACTTGGTATTATCAGTAGGTAACTTTTAGGATCAATCATTCTACATTAAAACATTAACTAAATTGAATTCCCTGGAATTCTCTCATTTACCTGATTACTTGTCTCATGAACTAGACATATCAATAGTGGAGGGGAATAGCAATCCACATAAGCAGAAGCATCACAGAGTAGACTAAAGTTGATCCAATTGTGGGAAGGAAAACCTGGAATCTCTTCTCCTGCATGAGGAAGATGCAGTCTGATCTTCTTGTAAAGGTGTGAATACAAGATCTCCTGGCTACTGTTAATGGAGAAGTCCTTTGGCAGACTGTACCTACTCTGCTAAACAAGTCATTTGCTAAATAAGTCCTAGAATCTATTGTAAGATATTGCTTCAGGACAACCTCATGTAAGTTATGTAGCTATCAGAGTATAAAATGGAGCAATTCTGTCCCTGGACCCTTCTGTGTAAGTGATGTGGATACACATATCTCTTAGCAACCTCCTCTGTCACTCTGTGGACAGACCATATCCTAAGACAGCCAGGAAGAACCAGGTGCTGGGAGCTCAGCCTTTCTTTGCTTCTCCTGGGCCTTGAAATTACTTGTGCTCTTGAGCTGATTAGTGAGCTGACGCCCAGCAAGTGCTCTGATTCTTTTTGAGTTTGATATGAAAATCCAGCCCTCTGAATCTTGCAGTTTATTTTGATGAAGAAGGGACTCAAATTATATCTGTGGTCAGTGAGTTCTTTAAAAAGCTGTGACCTCCTTCTAAGCACAGAGATCATAGGGATCAGAGGGCAGCAAGGAAGCCAGGGAAGAATGCGAGGGCTTTGCTCACCAAGCAGCTTTCAAGAGCTTGGATGACATATGGGGGCAGGAAAGATGGTGGAATGAGATGGACATTATTACCCTAGATACATGTATGACTGCACTTATGGTGTGACACTGCATTGTGTACAATCAGAGAAATGCAAAGTTATGTTGCAATTATGTACTATGAATCAAAATGCATTCTGCTCTCATATATACATAATTAAAATAAATAATTTTTTAAAAAGATCTTGTACAAGCCACATGGTGGTGTATTTTGCTTCCATCCCACTCTTCTATCCCTTCCTTTACCCCTCTACACACATGCACAAATAAACTATAGCTATGTATATGTACATGTAGGCGTGTGTGTGTGTATGTATATATATTTTTAAATAAAGGTTATACACTTTGGTTAAGACCATAATATAAACATACATACCACCTAATCTTCCATCCCTCAATCAAAAAATTATTAATTAATTAATTTTTTTAAAGAGAGAGAGTGAGAGAGAAAGAGAGAGAACAGAGAATTTTTTAATATTTATTTTTCAGTTTTTGGCGGACACAACATCTTTATTTTATTTTATATGGTGCTGAAGATTGAACCCAGTGCCCCACACATTCCAGGTGAGCGAGTTACCGCTTGAGCCACATCCCCAGCCCTAATTAATTAATTAATTAATATTATTATTTTTTTGGTGCCACATATTGAACCCAGGGGTGCTTAACCACTGAGCCACATCCCCAGCCCTTTTTTAAGACAGGGTCTTACTAAGTTACTTAGGGCCTCACTAAGTTGCTAACACTGGCTTTAAACTTGGTGATCCTCCTGCCTCAGTCTCCCAAGCTGCTGGGATTATAGGCATGAGTTACTGTGCTCAGCTTCCATCAAATGAATTTTAAGGGATTGAGGATGTAGCCAAGTGGTATGTTGCTTATCTAGCATGCATAAGGTTGGGGATTCAATCCCCAGTAAAGAAAAAAAAATCAAAAGAGGGTGATAAGGGCTAAAGTCAGACAAGATATCACTCTTTGATTCTTTTCCTGAGAAAGCAGAACATCACTGGGACATAGATGAAGGAGCTGCTACAAGAATCACATATTTGTTTCCAGGTTTAGAGAGAGAGAAAATGGATAGCACTTGAAACCAGGTCCAAGGCTCCCAGGCTGTCCATGTAGTGGAATAGAAACCTGGTGGGGAGGCCTGGGAGAAGAGTGCATTCTCCTGATGGGAAGCAAAGGGCCAACACCCTTACCATTTACAAAGAGGCAGAAGCAGGGGATGAGAAGAAAAAATCCACACCCTGAGCCGCCACTTAGCTGCTAAGGATCATAAGCCATGCGTGGGTGGAGGCACACCACCCACTTTACATGGAGAGACAGTGCGGGAGGATTAAAGGTGTACAACAAACATACTGACAGGACCAATGAACAAGGCACAAAGATATAGTGAGTATAAAATTAAGTAACTGTAAAGGAAGAGCACAGTAGAACATGATTTTGTTAATATTTCTCAGGTTAAAAGAGACCTGAGCACAGAAACTAAAAAGATGGAGCATCCAAAAAAAAAGAAAAGAAAGAAGAAAAATATCTACATATATCTCCCAATAAACTTTCTATATTATAAGGATAAAACATTACAGGGAATCAGCCAGAAATCAAAACAGCAAATCATTTGTAAATAAAAAAGGTTTAGTCCCCTGCTGTCCAAAATATTAAATTTCAGAGATCATGGGGCAATGTCTAACCAACTAAGTCATTCATAAGACCAGTGTTATGGTTTCCGTATTAGGTGTCTCCCAAAAGCTCCTGTGTGAGGTGGTGCAAGAGGTGAAATAATTGAGTTATAAAAAGGTGAAAATTATTCACTTCAGAGGTGAAATAATTGAGTTATAAAAGCCTCGGGATGAGGATGTGGCTCAAAGCGGTAGCTCGCTCGCCTGGCAAGTGTGGGGCACTGGGTTCGATCCTCAACACCACATAAAAATAAAATAAAGATATTGTGTCTACCTAAAACAAAAAAATAAATATTAAAAGCCTTGACTTAATAAGTGTGTTCACCCCCTGATAGGAATTAACTGAGTGGTGACTCTAGTCAGGTAGGGTGTGGCTGGAGAAGGTGGGTCATTGGGGGATGATATGCCCTAGTGAGGTGAACTCAGTCTCTCTTTGCTTCCTGGTGCATGTCCTAAGCCACTTTCTTCCACCACAGTCTTCCACCAAGATGTTCTCCTCAGGCCCAGAGCAACGGAACCAGCCATCTATGGACCGATACATCCTCTGCGAGCCCCCAGATAAACTTTTCCTCCTCTAAACTTATTCTTGTCAGGTCTTTTGGTCACAGCAGTGAAAAAGCAGACTAAATCAACCAGCCAGATCATTTACTTGGACTAGCAAAGATCTTTGTTTATATGACAAAACAAAGAAAGGATGAGCAAGGACAATAGAAATTAGAATAGAAGTAACGGTCATCTCAGGTGTTGAAATAAGAGGAAAACTGATTTGTATATTGGCTAAAATTAGTTATATGACACCTATTAATATTATGCCTAAAAGAAAATGATAAAAACTTAAAGTAATTTTATTTAAAGTGAAATAAGGACATCAAAAGCAAAAAGAAAACTTGGACCTCCCATAAGCTGCTGGCAGATCTCATGGCCATGATTTAACCAGATTCTGACTCAGCACTCCTCTGTGCCATAAACACCACTGCATAATTTATGCCCTTAAAACATTTATGCAAACACCAACCAACACAATAATGCTCAATATTTACATTAATTAAATTTTGTGTTAAAGATTTAGGTACTATGGCACCAGTCAAAATTAGATTTGAGATGCATGTTCTTGTCAACATTTCCATAGATTCATTTCTTTTGGAAGGTTCATGGTGTTTAGTATATTATAATTATCATTTACTCTAACATTATATTCTTTCTTTAATATGTCTGGAAGAGAAATAAGGCAGTTTTTACAAAAATAAGAACTTAAAAATAATTATTATATAACATATAATTTTAATCTTAAGTTTTTTTCAGATTAATAGACCTAAAATTTAGATACAAAAATAGATACATTCTAGTTCTTAATTATATATGTAGTAAAAACCAAGAGCACACTCTTTAATTGCAGATAGTACATGACGTACTAGATTAGGGTTATTAAACATCGATACTGTGCCTGGTGCTAAAATAGAAAATGTTTAAAAAATGTAGGTCTATACCAAGAAGCACCATTAGATAGAATACAATTATACTATACTTGTCACACATGGTAAATACTATCTAGATTATAAAATTAACACCTATCAGATGATGAACCATGATTCACTCAATGACCTTTGGGAAGTAAACAAGACATAAATAAAAATAAAAACTTCCCTCCTTTTAAGGATTGTTCTGCTTTAGGCTTCAGATTTGCCAACAATAATGCCCACACAAACCACGGTTGGCCTCTTCCCTCTATCCTTTCATAGGAGACAGTGTCACCAAAGGGAGAGGGCAGGTGGAAATGGACATTCTGAGGAGAAGGGGCTAAGAAACTGTCATCCTTCAGTTCCAGCTTCTGAGACTCCCCAGGACAGTCCTGAGTCTTGTCCTTCCTGAAATATGGTTGCTCAATTCTTCATTCAAAGTCACTTAGTACCCTCAAAGTTAATGCCTTGATTGGTGCAGAGTCAGACTTTCAAATGAAAGGGTATAATGTGGATAAAAATCTGTAAAGTTGGTTCATACTGTAGGCCATAAGTGCGTGAATATGGTGGCACAACCAACAATTAAAGAGTTTAATGGAGGATAAAGCAACAGGAGTGAGAGCATATTCTTCCCCTGTACCAATGTGAGGGAATGAGAAAGACCTGAACTGTAGGTAGAACGGCAGGTACTGAAGATTCAAGCAACATTGGATAAGTTAAAGAAAAATTTCAACATTCAGAAAATTTCAACATTCTTACCTCAAAGTATAAAATTCTTTTCTTGCTGAAGAATGAGATTACTCAAAGCCAAGCTTAAAAGGCTGATCAGATGGGTTGTTGAAATATAAAAGCTCTTGTAATGAAAATCTAGCTAGATCTCAAGTGTGAAGCTGGGTGTGGACACAGAATGGACAGAATGGGTCAAGGACAAGGATGACCTCCAGGAAGACTGGATGGATCTGCAGATGCTCCCTGCTCTGCCTCGGAAGCCCTTCCTCCTTCTCTCAACACAAAGCAAAGCCAGGAGTGCTCAGAGTGGCATAGCCAGGAGTGCCCATGCCTGCAGCCAGACTGCTTGGGGATGATACCAACTCCATTAATTACTATGAGGCTCTGGGCAAGCTCCTTAAACCCTCCTTGGGCCTCCATTTACTAATCTGTAAAATGGTGCTAACAATGTAAACAAGATTATCAACCCAAAGGTTTTCTATGCCAATCCCCCCAGTGACGTGCAGAGGGCTGAGCACATGGCCTGGCACCGTATGCCAATATTACTGAAGAGAAACCTAAGACTGTTCTTCATGGCCCAGATGAAATAATAATAACCTCACAAGTGCAGAGTTCAAGAAGGGGAAAATTTACCACTATATCATCTTTTGCTTAAGGCATTTCTGAGTTGGTTTTCAAACTGTTCCAGCCATCAACAAAAACTTCCTAGTCCCTTGATGTTGACTACCTCAAAACACAGGGTTGACAATGAAGCCAGAGTCAAGACAACCTTGAGAAACCATTGAGCCCTCATTCAGAAGCTGGGAATCCTATTGGGTGGTTCTGAAAATTGTCATCCACCATCTCTTGGGACAGTGTCATGATGCAACTAGTACTGGAACTTTAGGAAACTTGCAGGAAAAGGTGAGTGCATTAGAGTATGTTCATACTTCTTTCCTACTGAAAGAAGGTCCTATAAGAAACAGATGTTTGCTCCTGGGTGGAGCTGCAATTTCCCACCAGTAATTTGTGTGGCAAACCCAAGGATTAGGGAGTAGACCAGTTGTCCCAAGTAGACTTCGATTTGTCAGTCTCACAAACACTTTGTGCTTCCCTACAGGATCCAGAGTACCCAAAAGCCACTACCAACTGTCCTGCTGTAGCTCCTGGGGCATTACACAACCCCGCCTAGTGCTTGTGGAAGGGAAGTATAAATGTGGGTGAGATTTACTGTTTTCTTCTAAGTGACAGAGATTCTCTGGGTAAAAGATGGATTAGGAACTCAAGGGCAAACATGTCTACCAAAAGGGCAGACTCTCCTGTGATGAGGTAAATGGTCTAAGGGCTCGATGTTCCAATCTGTATTTTACAAACTTCAGTAATCTCCATATCATGCTCCTAAATGTTGGTACATCCAACTATCTTCAATTATGAAATGTTTTTAATTGACTCTAAATTGAGATATCATAATTTTTACTTGTTTTATTCTATCCAATATCTATAAAATCACTGATCTGACCTCCATATTATGTACGTGTGTTTCCATATATATTAACTAAACACATAATTACTTTAATTTTAAAAAAATTATAATTTCATATGACACGTTGGAGAAAAATGTGCCTTAGTGATACAAAAATATACTCTTCTGTAAATAGTTTAAAATATTTTCTCCCATTAATTTTCTGTGCTGCTTAAGGGAATCAAATACACCCTCACATCTCACTGTAATGACATCTGGGCTGAGTGAGGCATGGGCTGTGTTGGGGGGAAGGCCAGGCCTCCACTTGGCTCCACCATTCCAGGAAGCTGCTCTTTAAGGGGACAACATCCATCAGAGGAAAGCAGCCCATGTGTGCCAACTGTCATAGCAGCAATGTGACAAGGAGAGCAGGACCCACAGCAGAAGAGGGGACACCCAAAAGCAAAATCTATGGTCACAGAGAGGTTGAGGACAAGCAGGATGTAATGCCACCCTCTCTTCCTAAATATCCTACAGGAGATGGCCTTAAGGGAGAAGAAAAATTACCCCTGACTATCTGAATGAGACTTCTCTACCTCACGCTACTTAAGCAATAGATTTCCTCTGTAATAAGCTAGGAATAAATAGTTATTTTACTTGGTTGACAAGAAAAAGAAGAGAAAACAGATTGCCACGTAACATAAAGCTATTGCCAAGGAGGAAATGAATAACAATGAAAAAATGTTGAAAGTCTATTGTGATATTTCAGTATTTATGGTAGGAAAACTCACTCACCCGGACCATAAAGCTGACTGAAATGTTAAACTGAAATATTTAAATAAGTAAGTGTTAGAGGTAAGGAGGAAAGAGGCCCATCCCAAGTCAAATCACTGTGCTTGGGATCTAAGGTATGGCCTGTGTGATTTAGGCTTGTTATCAGCCTTCTCACCCAAATGGTAAATCACTGCATGTTTCCAAGGAAGAGAACCCCAGGACACTCTGTGATTCAACCTGTGAGAGAGCACAGAACCTCCCCTGCTGGCGTTCACAAAATGAGGTCTATTATTCATTAGGAAAATATTGATGCACTCATAACTGGAATGTAATTTCTCTTTGGAGGTTCAGACAGTCAGAAACTATTCATTTAACCTCACATACTAGGGAGGATTTGTTCCCCTGCACCTTGCAGTGACATGGGTTCCTCCATTCTCAAAGCCAGAAGTGAGGCATCTGTGAATCTCTTTCTGGCCTCTCCTCCCTCCTTCCCTCTTACAGACTCCTGTGGTTATACCAGGCATAATTCAGGACACTCTCCCCATTTCAACATCCTTTGTCACTCTGGAGAAATCCCTTTTGCCATGTGAAGGCACATGTTCATGGTTTTAGGATTAGGATGAGGAACATTTCAAGGGGCACTGTCCTCCATGTGGACACACATGGAGGCCTCCAGCAGGTTCTTCTCCATCTAAGCACTTGCTTCTCTGCCCTCTAGACTGTAAGATTTATGAAGATAGTACCATAGATTTATTATCCTACTGGGTATACAGCAGTAGTGTACTAATTAACAGTCAACCACATGTTCTCCAGGAGAAAAAGAAAAGTGCCTCCATCAGTAGCTGTCCCAAGTTCCGCGGTTGGCATACTTCCATCATGGCCAATTTTGCGACAGTGATGTCACTTGATATGGAATTAAGACACACAGTTGCCCACCCCCAACTGATATAATAAATAACCACAAGGATATAAACAATAGTAAAATGGAGTAAAATAACTACTGCAGGGGGCTGGGGTGGTAACTCAGTGGTAGCGGGCTTACCTCAATACCACATAAAAATAAATAAATAAAATAAAGATATTGGGTCCATCAACAACCAAAAATATTAAAAAAAAACACTAGGACAGGATGGGTTTTGACTATAACCTTTGCTTTTATTTTAATATGATTTATTTAACTGCGACTATAGATACATGTAAATAAACTAATTTTTAATAAGGACTCTTTATCAGTCAGCTTAAAACCTTCCTCAAAACATAACAATCAATTCTTACAATTGTGAGAATTGTGCTGTAGGTATATAATAAATATTTGTTCATTCAATAAATGAAGTAGTATATCTAATGATAGTATATTAATGTATATTCAGATGTAAATCATCTGATTCATTTTTCTTTGCTAAAACATTAGTATTAAAATTAATTTTATTCTAATTTGAAGATAGGATACACTAAGTTTGAGCACTACCTCTGGTCACACAGCAATTTAAAAAGTAACACTTTGATCTTAGTTATTATTTCTTATTCAATTCTTTAGCTATTGTCAACCTTGGTGGGAATTATGTTGTTTAAAAGTATATTTAAGATATTTAACTATTTTATATGAAATGCAAACTAGTAGGTTAAATTTGAGACAAGCATTAAGAATATATTATTATCTTGATTTGGGAAAATTTTTCACATTCATAGTACCTGAAGAACAAAGTATGAATAATTAATATATTATTGCCAGGTATTATGATGCTAATCTTTAAAATTTTAAATTAAGAAGTGTCCTGAGAGCTTCTATTTATAATCCAAATGATAAAAAAATTCTTAAAAATTATTGAAATGAGACTTTCTATATTAGAATGCATATTTCCAGTTGCCTCTCCATAGTCCCTTTTAGTGAACAATACCCAAGTACTATGTAATATAACTTTTCTGCCTACCTTATACCTTCCCACCAAATCATAATGAACCTTCATAAGTCACATAAACATGACACTATTGAAGGTTTTCAGGCATTACTTCAGAATTAATGTGAATTACACAGCCAAGAAAAGTTTCAAAAGAAAGATGATATGTAACACCAACAATAGGATGATCAAAGATAAAATATTTGGCAAGAAAGCTTTCTAAAAAGCTTTCTAAAGTCAATACACAAAACACGACAAGGGAGAGAGGAGGAAAGAATAAAAGTGCATTGGACTAGACAAGGAGAATGAAGGAAGGGGGAGTGGGAACAGGAAAGACAGTAGAATGAATTAGACATAACTTTTCTGTGTCCATATATGAATACATGACCAGCGAAACTTCACATGTACAACCACAAGAATGGATCCTAATTAGAATAAGTTATAGTCCATGCAAGTATAATATGTTCAAATACACTCTACTGTCATGTATATCTAAAAAGAGCAAATAGAGGCTGGCTTTAAATTTATGATCCTCCTGCCCCAGCCTCCTGAGTTGCTAGGATTACAGGCATATGCCATTGTGCCCAGCTGAAATAAAATGTCTTCTATTGACTAAATAAATAAATAAATAAATAAATAAATAAATAAATAAATAAATAAATAAATAAATAAGTCAACGAGTCTTTTCCTATATTTAATAAAACAAAATATGGGGAAGGAATTACTTTTCAATGAAGGGTGGTGAGTACACTTCCAAACATGTGTGGGCCAGTGTTGCTAAATGCACAGATTATGGAGAAAATCTTAGCAAGCAGAAGAAAGAGAACTCTGCAGACAGAACATATAACTTATAGAATTAAATTTGCAAAATTAACAAGAAATGTCATAATTATCAATATTTTGTTGCTATGAATAAAACATTTTGATTCGCTTGATGTAGACTGATTAACCAATGTAGAATTGTTTTTTCATTAACTTATATAAAACTTGGTTAAAAAAAATCAAGTTTATACTATCATAGCTTGAAAGCAAAAAATCCATTTAGACATCTTGGAACCACACTTATGGATTTTGATTGGGATCAAAATTCAAAGCCACAGTCAATGAAGATTATTTCTGACAGCCATCATACAAGAACCATCCATCCCAGGCAGCTCTAATTTCATGATTTACTTACACACTTCCTGTGGTAGAACTGCTATCAGTGAGGAAAGATCCATTAGTTCTTTCCATCTGGGCCAGTCTGAAAAAATGAAAATAAGGACATCAGATAGTGTGGCTGCAGAGAACATAGTCAACTGAGAGCACATCCACAGTCATTGCCATAGTTTTAACAGAGAAGGGTTCAAATCTGCTAACAAGATTATAAAACTAAAATGGAATCTAACATCCAGCTACATTTCTATCACCACTGCCGTAAGGCCTTAGGCCTCTATCTTCCAGCAGACTGTATTGTCCCCTACCCATCTCTCAGGCCCTCTAGCTGGTCTTCTACATTGAAGGGGGGTTATATTCCCACACAAATCCAATTATGTTTTTTTCATGTGTAAAGGCCCTCTACAACTTTCCTTTCCCTAGGGACAGGATCCAACTCATTAACAACTGGGCCCTTCACCCTCAGACCTCAACTTCTGCCCCCCATGCTTTCTCCCTCTTTCACCCTTTCCCCTTCCTGCAGTTGAGAAAAGAAGCCACATTCTTTCCCAGTCTCATGTTTTTGAGTATATTTTCCCATCAGCCTCAGCAACCCTTTCTCCAAAAATTCTACTTGGTCCTGATTCAGTTCAAATGTTATTAGTTTTGTGACCCTTAAACTGGTGTTTTCAAGCATAGCCAGTTACTAGGACCATAAATGCCTAGTGTTAACTACTTCTCTGAAAATCTGTGCATACCATCAAGACTGCCCTATATTTTATATTGCTTAGGAGCTCGAAAACAAACCCCTATAATAAAGCATTAGTGTGCACTTAATTACATATTGTAATTCATAGATGTACCATCTCCTGAGAGTACTTTCAATCCCTGCTTTCATTCACCAAAATTGGGTCACATTATCTAAATCCTGCCTGTACCGTGTTTGGATTCTCATGAGCTCAGTAATCACAGCCTATTGAGATTTATTCTTCACAGAATATAGCGCAGGTGTTTGGTAAAGTACAAACTGCAATGCAAAGAGAGCCCAGATTCCAAATATAATGGAATTGCGGCTCCTGCAAAAGAACATTCCTTAAATGAAGATAGGTTAATAGTATTAGATTAATACAGAAATAGATATTATCCAGGGTGACAGTGGGGCAGAAGCCTCCTGTCAAATTTCTTACCTTGTGGCATACTGTTCTATTCTTGAATGGGTGTCATCGTGGAACAGCTGAGGAGACTGCGAAGGGCTGTTCAGGAAAAAACAAAGGGTGGTTTTATGTCAAATACTGATCGATGTTACTAGCAGGGATGTTAGTTTTAGTTTAGATAAATAATGAATTTGCCATGCAAACAAACCACCAGGATTGTTACCCAGGGTGTAGATGTATTACTTTAGAACAGGAGTTTAGCCATCATCCGCATGCTAGAAGGCCTGATCAGAACACCAAGCTCAACACTGGGCTGTGAATACTCACTCATAGTGCTCTGGCCACATACTGATGAGCGTGACGGGACTGCAAGGAGGGGAGAGGAGACAAAAGTCACAGAACAACACTTCAGAGCAGTCCCAGACAAAGGGCGGGGCATTCCACTCATACATCTACCTGACATCCATCATGGGGAAACCAAAAGTAACAGAAGTCACAGCTTATGCTAGAGAAGATGCTGTGTGTTCAAGTGTCTGTAGGGGCCTTTCTGGTCAGTCTTAGGTCTAATAGGATATTTGTTACAGGGGAATAGCAAATACATTTAAAAACTAAGAAAAAAAAATACTCAGGATGTTCTATAATAGCTCAAAATGCTAGAACAATGTTAATGAAAGCATTCTATATCATTCTGAGAGAAGATGTAATCATATTCTTGTTTTTCCTGGAAAAGAAGCTTGATCAGAAAGGTGTAGTTAAATATGTAACACCTGATTATATATTAATGGCAGAGTTGAAGTAAAATTAGATTTTTCTGATTCTTCACCCAATTTTAAATGAAAAACTCACACCCAGGTGTACACAGAGTATCTCCACTTCACGGATAGTTGGAAAAAGATGCAACCTACATCCCTCCCCTATAGTCCTCTAAATTGCCACAGCATCAATAAAACCAAAAGCAACATCTCTAGAGCAGGATATGTTGTCTTCAGACAAAATTTCCTCCAGAATTTCAATCTAGGAAACTGACAGATGACAATATGTTCTGCTCCACTCAGGGGCTTGGGTCTGCAGTGGGATTGTTCAGCATCACTTGAAGCTGAACAGTCTCTCACACTGCCTAGGAATCCCCAAGCCTCCATAAAATGCCTCTGAAAACATTCGATCCTAATAAAAGCCAGTTCAGGGGGTGGGGTTGTGGCTCAGTGGTAGAACACTTGCCTTGCATGTGTGAGGCACTGGGTTCAATCCTCAGCACCACATAAAAATAAAGGAAAAAAAAAGGTATTGTGTTATGTAAACTAAAAAAAAAAAAAATTAAAAAAAAAACCAACCTAGTTCAAACCCCAACTTTTATTTCCATGGAGGGGGAAGGGCAACAAATGTAGAAATTAAAAAGTACAAAGAATACTAGTTCTATACTTAAATAAATAAATAAATACAGTTTCCTGCAAAAGCTAATGCAGATTTAAGCAAAATTATTCTAGATTTCCTTGGTTCTCCTAGCTCTATTTTATGTCCATACCTAAGAGACAGTTAATGATGTCTTTATCTCTGACTGTGAAGCACAAGTCAATATCTGCATGGCAAAGACTAAAAAGAGATGAAAGGTCATCTTTTGGGGATGAAAAACTACAAGTCTTCAGACCTACTTTCAAAAACCCTGTGTTTGTCAGAATATCTAATCTGTAAGTAGCCTTGATTATACAGGTGCAAAATAGATACAAGAACAACTAAAAAATAAAACAACAACAACAAAAAAACCAGTATTATTCCTTACTCTTTTTACATCACTTCTTTTCGTTAACCTGAAATAAGGAGGTTAAATGTCAGAAGGCTGACTGGCTACACACTTTGTAAAAACAGTAACTGCCTGAGATTGTTGCTAAATTCAAGTGTGCAACAACATTTGACATGAACTTTAAACGGAAGAAAAATGTGTATTTTTGATCTGAACAGACCTTGGGAAAGCTTTGTGAAACTGCTTGACTGCTTCTGGTGAAGTTAATTCAGTTAGAACAAAAGTGATTCATGAACTGAGATAAGGGTGGCAGGGGCAAAAAACCATGTGAAGAGTTTCTGGAAAGAAGTTTATTTTTTTATGGAAAATTTTTAGCAAAAGAAACAGAGATTAAAAAAAAATCTAACTTTAGGCTTCCTAGGCTTCAAAGCATTTTGACTTGAAGGAAAAAAAAAACATTAAGTGATAAACTTTCACATTTAATTCTGGAAGGGAAAAATAAGGCTCTACTGAGTAGTAAGAACCTGTGGTTATTAAAGAGGGTTGAAAGTGAGACCAGGCCTGGGTATGCAGATCAGTGGTGGAGGGCTTGCCTGGCATTCCTAAGACCTAGATTCAAACCCCAGCATTGAAAATAAGTAATTATTAATTCTGATGGTGGTGATACCAATTGGTGTGTTAGCACAGACTTATACTACAGCCTCTCCTTGTTTTACAGTGTGCTGGTAGAGTAGGGTGTTTTGGTTAATCTCACATAAATAATGCAAGGAATTGGAATCTGTTAGACTTCATAATATGTGAAATGAAACCCAGACTTCAAAGAATGTTGTGATGTTTAAGGCACCTTTTTAGTGCCTTAAATTCTCAGCAGTCTGTTACTTATGCTTCTGGGTTTTTTTGCTTTCCTCAATCCACATGTCCCAAGGCAGGTCACTGGGATCCCAGCTGCTCTATTATATATAAATTCTCAATGGCTCCCCACAGCTCTGAGGATAAACTCCAAAGGCTCTGGTGTGGCTTACAAGGCCCTTCGTTTTCTGGCTTCTAGTTCTTTTTCCACTCTCACTTCTTGCCACTATTCTGGGCTTCCCACCCATTTCAGAAACTTATCATCCTCCATCCTTTTGAAAATGCTTACATTGCCCCCAAACTGTCCCTATTCCCCCTCCAAGTGCACCAATCAATCACAAGTTGCCTTATTCGTCTTTCAGATCTCAGCTTAGCTCTCTCTTCCTCCCAGTCCAGTGCTTCTGCAACCATAACCACTCCTACTATGAACTGGTTCTTGCTACAGCAAAATCTTTTTTTTTTTTAATTATGAAACTCATCTATTCACTTCTACCAATACCAGAGACAGGTGTCTATTTCACTTTTTGCATCTTTAAGGAAACCAAACTAACCAACCATTTTAGTGGATAATCATCTCTCACAGCACTCAAATTACTTTTGTTTTTATTTTAGCTTGTTTCTCAGGTTTGTTTTCCATTATACACTTTTTAATCAACTTCCACTTATTTATTTTTTGAAACATCTTACATAAATTGCCATGAAACTAATGTAATAAACCTTAGCTTGGGTATCTTTAACCCCTTTAAAAATAGTTCTTTTTTTATCCCATAAATATTTTTCATGCATATATAATCACTACTCGGAGGATAAAACATGACATTTTACAAGATGAAAGAGAAAGAAGCAAAAGAAAACTCTAATCAGCTCCATAAATAACTTCAACACCTTCACCACTCCACTGGTTTTTCTCCAATGTTCTCCTCCCACAAATAGGAGAATAAATGTAATCAAACTTTTTTACTACCCTCTCACCAGAAGATGAAGTGGCCCTGTACTAGAAAGGGCTCAGGAGACAAATGAACTACCCCAAATCCAAAGAGCTCCGACTAGGATTTGAAAAAGAACATCTGCCCACTGTATTCAGCAGCTCATAAATCTTCTTCAATAAGGATCCTATGCATTGATTTAATCTGATACTCCTCCTTTTCTTTCTCTTGTTTCCCTCTCACTGATAAATTTATGTACAATGACGTGAGGCATTTTTAGCAGTGTACCCCAAAATTGGTGCATAAAATCATTTGACATGTTTTTCTGTTAATTTGCAGGTTAAAAGAGTCATTCATACTGGCACGATTGATTCTAATGATGACTGGACATCAAAAGGCAAACTATTGAAAGTATTTAAAAAGAGTATGAAAGATATATCTACCTGCATGCTTCAGGTGAAAGATGTAGATATTTGGGATACAAAATGCCAATGGTTTATCAAAAGAGCACAAGGTACATTGCTTAATTCAAACCTATCAAATGACCCTATAAATTAAAGCACCAAGTGGTAATTCTATGGTTTAGACAGCCACTACAAAGGTTAGTTGGATCTGATATAAACAGATGTAAAAGCTTATCATAAGGTGTTCAGCTTAGTTAAACAGTAAATTCTATTATAAAACAAGAATTAGCAGAATTATCAGAAGAATAATATTAGCAGAATTATTTTACTAGAATTATTAAACAAAAAGGCAAAACCATACCCACAAACAAAAGAGAAGACCAGAAATAGACATTTGCTGAATATATGTAAATAGCTCCCCCCTCCCTCCATGAAGAATTGAACCCAGGAGGCTTAACCAGAGCCATATCCCCAGCAATTTTTTTTTTCTTCTTTTGAGACAGGGTCTTGCTAAGTTGCTTATGGCCTTGCTAAGTTGCTGAGGCTGGCTTTGAACTTACAATCCTCCTGCCTCAGCCCCACAAGCTGCTAGTTAAATAGCTCTCCTTAAACTAACATTGATCTCATAAAATTTGTTCTAATTTGAACAGTGGAAAAAACAATTAGGAACGTCACGTACCTGAACTGTACACAGTTTGTTATTAAGCAGAATTATCAAAAAGTTTGAATTCTTTCTTATACTCTATATGTGCACGTGTTATATGGACCTTTCTATATATAAAAGAAAGATTCATGTGCTCAGAAATTCAGAAAAGTTCCTGTTCTACCAGGCTACCATGGGGATAAAAGAAAAAAATATCAGACC
Source organism: Ictidomys tridecemlineatus (assembly GCF_052094955.1). Classification (NCBI taxonomy): domain Eukaryota; kingdom Metazoa; phylum Chordata; class Mammalia; order Rodentia; family Sciuridae; genus Ictidomys; species Ictidomys tridecemlineatus. Next base: position 20,811,050 of record NC_135484.1, read on the forward strand.
AAGTCATCTGTTCTATTTTGACATTTTTGAGCCACTGACTGTCAGAACACATTGGACTACTACGATTCTCTGATTATCTCTCATATTCAAAATAAAATGAAGTATGACAAGCCACTCTGGTGATGATTAGCAATACAAGTTGATTTCCCCAGATGCAACCACAAAAGCATGGCCTTGGCAAGCATTTTTAAATTGTCTTAAAGTGATTCAAAGACTTAAATTTTTTTCAATTTTGATCTTCATATATAATTGTTTAGTAACATAAAATTACTTCCTTGCATTTCTTCTAGCTCATTTAAAGCCATTTTTTTTCCTTTTCCTTTCAAACTATAAATTTTTATTTTACTTAGCTTTATAAATCCTATAGCAATTATGGTATTTTAGAATTTTATTTATGGTCATCAACTCAAAATACATACTTAAAAATATTAATATATACTTTGAAATTTTCTATTGCATGTAATACATAAAGCTGTTTCATTTTGCTGCTTTCATCTTTAACAGAAAAGAGATAAGAAAGGTAATGGGATTTTGATAAGATTTTTAGCATAGATGAGTATGTGAAGCAAGAGATTGAGTATGACTAATAAATTTCTATTAAAAAAGATTAAAATGCACTATGAGAAATAGCAAAAACAACTCCAAAGGGGAACGGGGATGAGAAAGCACTAATATTAAAATTTTATTTAAGTACTTTTAAAAGGAAAAAGAGATGCTCAAGAAAAGAGGTCACCAGTTTGGAAACACATACAAGATTAATGTGTTTAAGCTGCAACACTGTCAAATGTAAATAACTAAGATTCATAATTGTAAAGACTGATTCCAAGGAATTTACCTCCCAAGACAGAACATTTTATCAAAACACAAATCTTTTTGGTTTTAATTTCTCATGTGCTACTAACATTAAAAAAAAAAAACAACATAAGGTGTAAATGTTCATAGAATATTTAATTAAAAATGGAACTTACGTCTCCAAGTTGTCACCTTCAAGAACTGTCTGAACAGGCAGGTAGCCAAGCCGAGGATGTTTAGCAAAGTATTTCTTTGACCTGAACTTGTTCTTCAGCACCTTTGTGAAGTCCCGGACATCTTCCCCAGATGTTGTCTGTGAGATTGAAAAAATTACACTTCTCATGAAAATCAAAGGAGATTACTCTCTACAATGAAATTAGAGTAAACTGATGCAATTTAATACCAACCATTGGCTAGTTTTATGAATTTCTGGAATTATACATGATATTATGAAAATACATGGCAACTGGTATTCACTAAATGTATCCAGTGATTGATGTTTTAAATTTTCTCTTGAAAATAAACCAAAACTATACATTTCCCCAATATTTTATGACTTGAATCAAAAAGTTAAATTACTTTTAGAAATATTATTGCTTGATTTCTATTGCTAAAATGATTTGATGTTTAAAAAGTAGTGATGACGACTAGTAACATAAACTGAGTGAGTGATAAATGTTATTTATTTACTCTGCTGTGTGCTCCCTGCCCACAACCTGTCTTTTATTTCACAAGTATTGCCCAGGACTCATATGAACTTGTTTTGAAAAGAGAAAGTTTAAAATATAGCTATATTTTAAAACAATTAATTAGTCGGCATTTACATAGCTGTGCTACTTTTTAGGATACTCCCTTTCCATCTAAATATGTTTGCTTCTAATAAAGACTAAGGGAAACTTTTGATTCTACTCTAGGCTTGCAAAGAACAGAGGCATGAATAGTCCCAAAGCCAGTTATGAACTAAAATTCATCATCAATTCTCACATTATTAAAACAAATAACTTCCAGCAAGGACAGACCTGCACAATCATTAGGCCTTGACTCGAGATTTATAATGTCAAAACATTTTCTGACTAACTGAAAATGAACTATAAGGATCTGAAGTTATATGGATACCGACCATCTCAGATATCTAACAGACATGCAGAAAAAACAAATTAAAAAAGAAATCAAGGCAACTTTGTGTAGGAAAATGGGTTGCTATAAGAGATGGTGGTCTGTGAATATTCAGATTTTATCAAGCAGAATAGGAGAGAGAATAAAGTTGGGAGTCAAGAAGGAAATGCAGAGAATGAATATCTGGGACTGAGCATAAAACTGAAAACATATCCCTCAACTGCAGAGGATACTCATAGCTTTTATAATACCACAATAATTTAGTTTATAGATAGACTGCTTCTGAATGCCTTGTAAAAATGGCTAAGGGAAGAAGCTTTTCATAACAGAAATGCCAAAAGAAGAACCTTGTGTTAGGATAAGCATTTGTGGCCCAATTATTTCTATGTCTGCTCTTAGCACATTGTTAATATACATAGAAATACTTGATGAAGTAATGTACTCCAGCCTTTACTTGGACTGTCTCCAAGCCTGGCAATGGAAAGGTTTGGATCTCCTAGGCTAGTGGTTTTCAAGTACATCTAGGTCTCCAATTTCCACCCTGAGTTGGGTGGGCAGGAGAAAATGCCAGTGGTCAAGTCACCAAGTTCTTTATCCAGTATGCCTTAAACGAGGCAGCATATATTGTACAATTTGGTGGTTATTAGTGTATTCAGAGCTGAACAACTATCACCACTATATAAGTACATAATATTTCATTACCCCTCAAAGAAACTCCATACCTCCATCCCCCAAGCCTGGCAAGCTCTAATCTATTATCTGTCTCTATGAATTTGTCTGTTCTGGACACTTCACAGAAATGGATTCATATGATACATGGTCTTTTATGACTGGCTTCTCTCATTGAGTATAATGTTCCAGTTTATTTATATCTGGGTTCCTACATGGACTTATGCTTAGGAAAAAATTACAAATCACCCCAAAACACAAGTCTAATTCCACATCATATATTGTTTAGTAAATATATTCAACATATGGAAGACCATGGGAAAACCAACCAACAAAAAAACCTCCTTTCTACCCCTCCTACTATCACCACAACCAACCAACCAACCAAGCACGTACCTTCTCAGAAAGTTATAACAGAGACTGAAATTCAATTGTTTTTAATAGTGTATAGATTTGCATTAAAAAATAGTGCATATTCACACAGAAAAAGAACATTTTTATTTCCTCAATGATTTTCATACTGAGGGGGAAAAAAACCTCTCACCCAAAGCTGTAATCTTAGGACATTAATTCACTAGTGCCATAAACCTCATGCAATATTAAAAAAATATGAAATGTTATTCATCCCACAGAAACTAGGGATTAGATTCAGGGTAGCAGAATGTAATTCTTCTGTTGGGATAGAGCCAAGAAAATGAATTAAACCCACTTTTTCATCAAAAAATGTTAAAATATTTATATATATTTGGTCTAATTTGCTATCTAATGACAGTTACTAATATTTCTCTAAATTATAGTATAGTGGTTTGGTTAAAAAATAAAAGAAGAAGAAAGAGGACCATGTACCTAACAAATTAAATATAGTCAAATTGAACTCTATCTTCACAGTATAGACATGACACTTTGTTTTTAAAAAGCAAATAACTATTACTATGCTATAACTTTCCATTTCATCTCCTTATTATGGCTTACCATAATAGGGAGTCCTGTCATAATAGGGAGATGAAATGGAAAGGAACACTCATTACTGTCCAAATTATCCAACATTTTAAATGACACATGCACTTCATGACAGATTGGGTTTTTGTTTACTGCCGTAAGGACAAAAAAAGATTTTGCAGATCCCATTACAAATGAGTGCAGTAACACACTAACATAGAACCTTGGACCTCATAATTAATTTTCTTTCAATCTCATCTAACTGCCATGACTTGTAAAGACATTATTATCAGTTATTTGACCTGAAAAGAAACTAACATTAAGCCTTCAAGAACTCCAGTCAAGTTCACTAAAGAGAAAGCTGTTATGGCAAACGTGGGCCTTTTCATCACATCAGCACTAGGTCACTACAAGAAAAATGGAACCATTTTAAGTTTTGTAGGAGAAAGAAACCATAGCCCTTGACAAAAATATCTGTTATTACATTCTGAAATCTCTCTTCATTTTAAACAAAACAGTGCTAAGATGCCATTGGTTGATCTTTTAGAAATTTACGTTGAAATGACGTTATAGATTTAAATTGTATCAAATGTTTAATGCAACTACCATTAGAAAGAAAATATAAATAAGGGAGTAAAAAGAAGGAAGGAAGGAAGGAAGGAAGGAAGGAAGGAAGGAAGGAAGGAAGGAAGGAAGGAAGGAAGGAAGGAAGGAAACTGTAAACTGGCTATTCAGTCACCCAAAGATAACCACTCTTAAAATTTTGGAGACTAGACTGATATATATTTCAATCTTTATTATTGTAAAATAGAGACAAACACAACAAGTTATGGCTTCATGAATTATCATGTGACAATACCATCTGATTAAGCTAATGGAGTTCTGCTGAATATTCTAGAAGCCTTTTCCATTCGCAACTCCCTTTTCCTCTCCATAATAAACATTATGCTCATTTTTATGTTATAAATAACTTATTTATATTTTGAAAGTAGTTTTATCACTCCACCTTCTATCCCTAAATATTATGGTTTATTCTTGTGCATATTAAAAAGTCCAGTACTGATTAATTATTGTTTTCAATCCATAGTCTTCTCCTCTACACCTGCCTTTTTTTTTTTTATTTGTCTGTTGGAAAACCCAGGCAAGTTGACATATACAGTTTTCCAGACTCTCAATTTTGGAAAAATGTGCATTTCTGTTGCAATTCATCATGTCCCTCTGTCCTCTAGCTATCTTGAAAATTACCAGCTAGATCCAGAGAATGCATCAGAGTCAGGTTTGATCTTCTGGTAAGAGTGGTGGTATTTGGCCAGATTACCCGAGGTCATTTCTCTTTTGTTATTCTGGCAGGTTCTCATGAGGAATGCAACTGTATCCATTCACTGGGGGCTACAAAATGGTGATGCTATCATTCATTTTTCATTTATTAGTTGAAATGCTTTTATGGAAAAACATTCCTACATCTACTATTTAGCTACTCAATGATACAGTTCATTTAGAAAGGCAGGATAAATGTTTGACTGTATTTCCTTTATTGACCAATTTTCATTATTGAACTGGTTTCTTATCATCCTTCAAAGATAACCAATCTCTTTCTTTTTTTATTTGTTTGTTTGTTAAATACCACTATGAACTCAGATTTTAACATCTCTGATGGGTTTCAATCTATAGAAATTTTATCATTATTGAAGCTCTAGTTGTCTGATCTTTGGCTGGGACACCACTTTGAGGGTTAGGTTTCAACATATGACTTGGGGGGAGAGGGAACATAGACATCCTGTCTGTAGTAGCACTTAACCATGAGCCTTCTTGGTCTTGCTTCCTAACTCTCACTCCTCACCCAGCACACCCTTAGGGCCAGACTTCTCCCTTTCAGTTCTTTGCTCTGAGCTGCTTAATGCTGGTTCTATTCCCAACAGTTAATCCCTTACATGGGAAAAGTCCTTTTTCTACAGGAAAGCCTTAGTACATTACGTCTGAGAACTCAGAGGGCCAGAGCACCATTCGAATCAGAATTACACACCTTCATATCTTGGCTCTAGGCAAGGCTCTCCCAGGTGGAGCTCTGCTCTAGAACCAGACCTTGGTGTTTTCCACGGAGTATCTGCGGGTGGTCACTGAGTGACACCCAATTTTAATTTTGAGAATATCTTATCACCTATTTGTGTTATAAACATTGTCTGTGGATTTGAGGTCTTGCTGTCTAGTGGCCCTGTCTCTTTCTCTGTAACTATTTCAATAAATGGGAGGAAAATGACAAAGGAAAAAGAGACTGAAAAAGTTGAAGTCACACAACCACCATCTGCCTCAAGTCCCCCTGGATGGGTTTCTAACAAGCACACAAGAACGCACATACAAAAATGAGAGCTGCCCTTCAAATTGTCATTTCTGGAGAGCTAATGATAGTGAGTGATTCTGAAAAACATTTTAGAACTGAACCCAGAGAGACAAGTGGGTATATAAAACTCAAATTATCCTTTACTCCACTCTGTAGTTAGGTAGCAGTAAGATAATGGAAACTTATTTGAAGGATAAGAAGTAACCAGATCTTGACTTGCTCCCCAACAACAAATACACATGAATGAATAAAATATGAAAAGGTATTATTGAATTATAAAATCTACTCTGAGATAAACCCATGCATGTGTCTATGAAAACTTTAAAGAAAATCCTGCAGAAGATGGAATCAGATGGATTTTCACTCTTCAGATTCTATTTTACCAGCAACGATAATAACAAAAAAGGAATATTCTGAATTTTCTTCTAATTATTCCTTGACTGACAAAAACGAAAGACCCGTTATATGGAGCATGATTTTCAGTTATTCTCTTTTGCTGAGTTGTAAACCTATATATTAGAGCACATGTATTGCTCAGTGTGTCTGTGTTCGTATTTCAAACTGTGTATTGTTAGCTTAAATGCAGACGTCTATGCATTATTAAACTTCAAAAACATTGATAAATGGCTAAAAGGCTTTTCCTTCTCTTTAATGTGAATCACAAACAGCAACAAGGCTAAGGTGCAAAAGACTCTAGAATTCAGAAATGAATTCTAAGCCCCCACAGTATTCATAATCAAATAGGTCCTTGAATAAATTCCTTTACGACTTTAGCCACTGTTAACTCCAAAGATCCACAGAGCTGCACATACAAAGGAGCTTTTTACAATGATGCCAAATAATCTCAAGCCAAAATACACAATTTCTAATTAATAAACAGTTTAAATAAAATAACAACAAACCCATAAATAAATAAATAAATAAATAAACAAAACCCATAGTTGGCTTTAAATCTCTCAATTGTTTTGTTTTTTTTGTTTTTTTGAGGGAGGTCAGTTCATAACTTGAGATGACAGTATCATCTATTTCAACAAATACTCCTATATTAGATTTCTAACTATTTTCTACAATGAGTTATATACAGAGGAAAATAAGGGAGTTCAAGATATAAATCAAGATTATATAAAAAAAAAAAAACACAGTCATTTGGTACCTTAGTAGAATAATGAAACATTACCCTTTGATTCATGCATAAGTGCTAAAATCATTGTTAACAGCACCCTCATTAGCAAGATTTACTTCTTAAATATAGAAGTCAATCGTCCCCAGTGGTACATGTGTATTTTTAAGCAGTATGTTTCATTATCATAGGACTTATTTTAAAGACATTCTCAAAAGTTTTTTTTGTTTTTTTTTAAGTGAAAACTAACGTCTCAGTGTTTAAGTTCCACTGATTTCAACAAGCTGAAATTCAGACACATTTGAATTCTATGGATAGATGAAATCAGTAAGAGAGGCTCAGAGCTTTTTAAGTCTTCAGGAAAAAATATGAAACCAAAAAATTAACATTAACAATATCACCACGGGTCAAGAACAAGTAGGCAATAATTCGCCCAAAGTAAAATGTCCAAATTTCCCTTTAAAAACTAATGACACAATCTAAATGCACCAGACTTACTGGGAAACAGCATAGGGTGGACGAGAACTAAAAAATCACTTTAGGAGGCTGAGGTCAGAGAAATAGTAATGATGCTGCATTTTTTGCATATTGGCCAATATCCCAAACCACATCTGAAGAAGCAAGACTGCCAAAAACAAACTATACGAACTCAACAAAGAATGAATCAGCACTTCTTAAGGATGATTTTTGTAGCCTTAGAATACACTAATGCTGGCAAGAGGGAAGAGGAGACAAAACAACTGTTTCTAGCATTTTTTTCCTCTCTGTTCTCTTTGCTTTATTTATTTATTTTGCCAATGGCACCTACTTAATAAAGGAAAGGTATAATTTAGCATTTCATCTAAAAATTAAAATCTTTTCTATTTTTTTCAATAGAATATTGTGATTCTTCTTTTTTAAACTATGGAGAACAATGTGCTTTTGCTTTATTTCATCATGTATGAATCCACAGAAAAAATAACATGCACTTGTTTAAAACTGCCAAGCTGCTTTAAGTGGCATTACTTTCATAAATTGCTTTCCATGGGGGTATTTTTTTTCCACCAAAATATCAATAAAACTACCAGTAGAAACCAGTCCTATTCAAAGGCCAGCAAACATGTGTGAAATTTACAGTGAATCCAGCCTGGCAACCTGAAAGCTGGGAAGTTACTAGTGTTGCTGACCTTTCAAGTAACAACATTTTGAAAATATCCTAATTCATCATCCCGAGTCAATATGTCCCTCAAACCATCTTTCCATCCTAGCTAACTCTTTGCATCCTCATATCCACTTGACTAATGGATAGAGTACTCTCTCAATCCTCCCCATCTCTCATTTTCCTTACATGAATTGGACTCAAGTTCTTCACCAGATACACACAGCCTCCATCTGTCTACCTTTCTCTCCCCTTTATTGCGGACTCAGTTTTTAAAATATTCCCCTACATCTTGTTCATAATTGCTTTTCAACTTTTGTTTCCATTAATGAATCCTGATGCCCCCCCCCCGCATGATAATACCCACCTTCCCTACAATCTCCATTATTGGCTTCACAATCTCTACCTCACATAGTTTTTTAAAAAAAGTTTAATACCTCAATAAGGTTCAGTACATTTGAGAAAACAACAGGAAGTTCATTTCTGATTTTGTCCCCTGAAGCAGAGAACTTGATTTGAGGGGTTTTCTCTCTATACGTGGAGGAAAGGCACATCCTCATCTCTTACTATGGGTTGAATGCGTCCTCCCCAAATTTATGTGTTAGAAACTTAAACTCCAGTGCAACAGTGTGGAGAGGTGGGACTTTCCAAGGTGAGTCGGTCAAGAGGGCTTTGCTCTCACGAATGAATTAATGCTGTTATGGCAGAAGAGGGCAAATTGTTATGGATATAGGTTCCTGAAGAAAATGGATGAGTATGGTCCCCTTCAGTGCTTTCTCCCTCTCCCTCTCTTGCATGGTATCTTGCCATGAAATCTCATCCACCATGGGATGGTGCAGCACAAAGGCTCTCACCAAGTGCAGGTCCTCCATCTTAGATTTCCCAGCCTCTAGGACCACAAGACAAAGGAGCACCAGAATTTATAAATTATTGAATCTGTAGTATTCTACTATAGCAGGAAAAAACTGTCTAAGACCCTTTGAAGCCACAACGATGCAGAGAGAAACTGAACAAAGAGGCTTTGTTAAGCTCCCCCTGGTTTATTACCATTAGGTCATATCCCTCTGCGCAACCATAATTCCCCGTGACTGTTCCTCTTCATCAAACCTAGTATAAAAATACACAGGCTTCCCTTTCTTTGGGTCTTTATTTCCTTATCAAAGTTTTTGTGCAGGTAAAACTTATTTTAAATAAACCTATAAGCTTTCACCTTGTTTCTCTGTCCTGTTTTAGGGGCCTCAGTCCTGATCCTTAGATGGGAAGAAAAGATTATTTTTTTCTCCCCTCCACATTTCTCCCTTGACCTCAACTACTAAAGCCAACGTGCCCTTGCACTCCCTTTTATGATGCGGCGCCACACACACAGTCATTACTTGTTATATATCTAGAGATGGAGTGATGACCTATCTCATCTCTAACATTTCCTGTGTCCCACAACTTCAGTCATATTGGGCGTATAGCTACCCCTACGGTCATATCATAATTGAAAACATCTTCAAGTCTAACATCTCTAACTTGGAAAAAATCTTTCATTGACTAGAATGTTCTGAGCCTTCCTCCCCCTTCTTTAATGTGAATAAATCTCACCCCCACCAATTTTGATTTCTAGCCTCTGGATTCCCTTTAAGATGTCTGCAGCATGAGGATAGCCCACATCACCCACAATTCCATCAATACTTCTGAATTTTTTACTCTTTTGGCTTTCACCTAAATCTACCAGCTTTTAATTCTAAAGCTGCTAAGCAATGATGGAGTCACAAACTACAAATCCCTGCCAATTAACCTCAGCTGCACTCTGTGGCAATGTAACAACCTTTACTCATCTCTTAGGGGTGACTCGTGACTGACCCTCCTAGCAATTCTAAATGTTTCTCATTCTCCTCAGAATTTAACTCTATCCATTTCTCTCTCACTCTCAGCACCTACAGGAACTCCTAAAAATCATATGTGAAATCCATCATACTTTCTGTCTAATTGAAAGATATTTTATCACTGGTCCAGCCATTATGACAAAATTGTCTGGAAGTTCTTTTAAAAATTAAACATAGAATTAAAAATGATCCCACTTCTCACTCCACACCCAAAGAAAATGAAATCCCTATTTCAGAGAGATGTGTACTCTCTCCCGTTCATTGCAGTATTATCAGCCAAGATATGGAATCAACCCAAGGATGAACAGATGAACAGAGAAAACATCACACACACACATGCCCACCACAGAAATATTATTATTGAGCGTTAAAAAAGAAGGAAATCCTTCCATTTGCAGTAATATAAATGAAACTGAAGGACATTATACTAAGTGCAATAATCCAGATATAGAAAGACTAATATTGCATGATGTCACTTATATGTGAAATCTTAAAAAAAAAAAAAAAGTCAACCTTATAGGAGACAGCAAAATGTTGATTACGAAGGTCTGGGGAAAGAGGTTTAGAAATGTAAAAATACTTAAGACTTTTGGTTACAACACGACTAAGTTCTGGATATCTTATGTATAGCATAGTGGTTACAATTAAAGATGCTTTATATACTTGAAATTTGTTAAGAAATATGCTCAGACTTTTATGTGCCCTAACAACATATTAAAATGTGTCTAATTTGAAATGAGTTTTGGTTATTCATCACAAAGATGATTTTTAAAGAAGATCAGATTAGGGTAATTTTCACTAAAAAATTAAATTCATTAACTCTTATTCCAATAAAAAAGAAACTTAGGATCTGGACATTGTTAATGAAAAAATGTAACTGTTTTAAGATAAATGATAGTCCTTGAATTTATTCACAAAGTGCACAAGTTACAAGGAAAACTCTAACCACTATCTTGATCCATAAATTTAATTATTCTAAAAATTATTGTATAGTCTCATTTAATTTCTCCACAGAGGGTTTTTCTCTCCATTATATTTTCTCTATAGTTCTAGTCCCCAGAAATACATCTAGACTATGGTTTGAATGTATCTCCTGGAAGTTCCTGTGTTGTAAACTTAATCTCCAATGCAATGGTGTTGAGAGGTTAGAACTCTAAGAGTAGATTAGGTAATGAGAGTTGTCATCATGGGAGTAGGGTCATGATGAAAGGATAAGTTAGATTGCCTTCCCAAACTAGCCCTTCTACTTTTCACAAAGGAATGCTGCAACATGAAGGTCCTTGCCCTTCAACCTGAACTTCCCAGCCTCTAGAACCATTAACCAAATTTAAGGGTTTTTTTTCATTATAAATTACCCTATCTATGGTATTCTGTTATAGTAACATATAATTGACTAAGATCGTCTGGATGTTGAATGTTCATGAAACGTCCATATGTTATAGGCTTATTGGGAGGTGGTGACACCTTTAGAAAGTGGGACCAGGTAGGAGGTCCCTAGGGTGTGCCCTCAAAGGGTATTATGGGACTGTTTTTTTCCTCTTTCTCTCTGCTTTCTAAGATCATGACGTGAGTGATTTTGTTCTGCGTTCCCATTTTGAGATACTGTCCTTGCCAGAGATCCAAAGCCAGAGGAGGTTGGGAAGATTTCATCTACAAAGTCAAGAGTTTTGCTTTTGTGAAAAATGTAGGATTTGGATGAAAGAAGAGAAAATGGTGACAGACATTAAATAAAACCTATGTCACGTTATGTCCTGAAGACAATCTTTTATTGAGCCTAATGAAAATTATTAATGTACAAATTTAGACTACAGAATGGTGGGGAAAAATAAGAGTTAAAAAAGTAATTTCCTAAGGAAAGAAAAAATCCATCCATTTCCTCTTACAAATGTTTTATTATCAATATTATAAAATACCTTCATGAATCATGATAGCTAATTCATACACCATTAATCTTCCTACATTTAAATACAAACATTGTCACAAATAATAAGCTGAAATGCTGGTGAAATATTTTGGAAGTTGGAAGGGTTTAAAATAAGGTTTACAAACTGCAGAAGGTTTTTAACAATAGAAGCACTGAGAGGAGGCTCAAAAAAGACCTTGCAGAAGATGGAGATCAAGTTGGTGATGGGAGTGGAGCAGTGCCTTAACCAAAAGTGGAGATGAGCTATGACAAATTCACACATCTAGATCCTCATGGAAAGGTCAGATTCATTTAACACTCAAGCACAGCTTATTATCACTGTCCCGAACAAATAAATTCACATTTGAGTTCATTTCCTGAGGCAGACATTAAATGAGTTCAGATTGGTAAAGGATAGATGAACCATAAATACAGCTTACTTAAAAGAGGAGAGCAAAAAGTTCAAAGACTGTGGGTGCAAAAATAAACTTTGGGAAGCAGTTATATTAAGTCATTTGTTATCATTAAATGCAAGAGTGTGCCTTTCAAAGACTCCATTTATGTATATTTCTAGTTATTTTATAAAGAGTTGTAGGGTCAGGAGCCACGTTTTGCTCAATGGTATAGAACTTATCAAAAGTGGGACCTTGGGTTCCATCCCCTATACCTCAAAAAAAAAAAAATGAAATGATGAGATGCAAAACAACCTGACATAGAGATGATCTGCAGCAAGGCTGAGGGAATCACCAAACCAGCTCAGAAAGGAGCAAAGGACCTTTCAAAGCACGTCTTAGAAAAGGAAATTATCCTGTTTGTTATAGGTTAATCTGCCTACAACATGATAACAGTGACTTGGCAAGAACTATTTAACAAGAAGAGTTAAGGGTCGATTACAGATTTTATTCAAAATTTGATGCGAGTGAATTCACTTGTATATTTGTGATTCTCAACCACATTCCAATGGCCAATGATTGTTGAAGATGTATTTATTTCAAATTATTTGAGTATATTATAAAACCATTAGGAAAAAATGTATTTAAGAATAAGAAAAACAGGGCTGGGGCTATAGCTCAGTGGTGGAGCGCTTGCCTTGTATGTGTGAGGCATTGCGTTGGATCCTCCACACCACATAAAAATAAATAAAGATACTGTGTCCATCTACAACTAAAAATAAATAAATAAATAAGAATAAGAAAAATAGTAACATACGTATCTTTACTATAATCATATATATTTACTTTTATATATTAAAATTGGATATTAACTCTTTATAATGCCTCTTATTATGTAAATGCTAATATTAGGTTTATTCCTAATCCAAATCCCAAATTTGATACCTACCTGCCTTTCTCTTTAATCCTACGTCCTAGCACTCTCCCTTTTGTGAAAGGCAAAATTCACTCTTTGTGAAATTCTCCCAATGTAGACTTTATAGACACGTAGCCTGTGCAGTGGCAAAAGGTCCCATATGCAGGAAAACCCTGAGCTGGGCTTCATGCTCTGTCGCCACCACCTTGAAATGCCATTTTCATTCTCTTTCTGCATCTCTACCATGCCAACCTTTTGCCCATCTCCAGAGCACTGTGGGTACTGTTTCTTCTTTCTGAAATACCCATCCACTCACTCTTTACAAAGTAGATGATTCTCTCAACCTTCAGTCTCAACTCAAATAGCAACTTCTTGGACAACCTTACCCAATTTCTTTATATAAAGTGCCACCTCTATTCTTTTTATCCATTTCTAAGGCACTTAATATAAATCTATCATCATCTTATTTCTTGGTTTCCTTGCTCACTGTTACACATCCCTTCCTCCTAAACAGAAAGTACCAGGAGCATCAGCAATCTGATCTTTCTTGGTAGGATACTGACAAACGAGTTGACGCTAGTGACAAAAGATCTTTTTCCTTGACCAAAGTGTGGTGTTCTCAGATGAAGCCTTGGCCTATAAAAACTAGATACGCAGCAATTTTTTTCACCCAAGCCCTCCAACCTGACACTCCTTTAAAAGACTTGAAATAGTAACATAGGGCTGGGGATGTGGCTCAAGCGGTAGCTCGCTTGCCTGGCATGCGTGCAGCCCGGGTTCGATCCTCAGCACCACATACAAAGATGTTGTGTCCGCCGAAAGCTAAAAAATAAATATTAAAAAAATTCTCTCCTCTCTCTCTCTCTCTCTCTCTCTCTTTAAAAAAAAATTTTAAAAAAAGAAATAATAACATAATTTCTGACAGCTCAAGCCTTCATCCTGAGGATGACCCCTGCACCTTCAACCTGACTTCAAGTGCCAAAAGAATTTACTGTTTGGTCTAGCCAAGAGCTATGATTGGGCCCTGATCATTGCAAGAACATTTACGAAAAAGGGCTTACTATTTTAAACCCTTCCTCTGTCCCTTTGAGATGTGAATGTATCTCTTACAGCTCACAAATATCTTTCTCAAGGACCTGAGAGCCATTTCTTGGAAATGTAATCATCAAGGATAGGATCTCTGTCTCTCAGTCTCTACTGAAGGATGGAAGTCTAACTCTGACAATCTCTAGCTAATGGATACATCCAGTCTCAGTAAATTGCCAAATTTCGCTTTACTGACTTTTCTGATTCCTACTGAACTCTTTATTCACCTGTTAACACACTCAATCACCTGAGTAAACACACACACACACACACAATTCACACTCACACATGTAAAAGTCATATATTATTATAATCTGTCCTTATAATAGTAACTAGTGACCAACTTTAACTTTGATAATAGTGCGTGACACTATGATCAATTTTAATTTGTTGACTGAATAAATAAACTAGTAATAATAATAAATCATTTATTTTCTTGGGAGGAATATTTTTTTTTCTGGTTAAAGTTAGGCATCATGGGTATTTCACCCAGCAAAATTCAGCAATATTTTCTAAATATTTCCTCTCTACACAGAGAGTCCCTATTTACTTGAGACAAGACACTAAAAATGGGAGAATTATATGCATATATTTTATATGTATTGTTGCCTTTCTGTTGGTTTATGATCCAAACAGTAACTTAATTCCCTAAACCAAAGAAAATGTACAACTCTATGAATAAATTTTGGCACATTTTGGAAGGAAGTCAAAGAATAGCTATTGCCAGAAAATGAGATAATTTCAGAAAAAGATAGCTTTGGATCAAAAGAATAATAACCAGTATACAATTCTAGCAGAACTAGATTAAATTAACATATTAACAAAGTTTGATAATAATGTAAGGTCGGACAGATCTCTTTTAGAAAATAACTTGTCATCAAGTATTTTGACCATAAAAATACTTATGTTCACTGAATCAAATCATCTATTTTTAGTGTTTTATTCAATGGAAATTAAATTTATATAATAAATGGAAAGCGCTATCTTCACAAAGGTATTTGTAAGTATTGTTTATAATACCTGGAAATTGGAAATAAACTAAATGTCTAAGTTTAAGGGATTGGTTAGGTAAATCATAGTAATTAATTCAATTAAATATTTTTTGATGACAAAGATTATGCTATATAACATAAGGGGCCAGCTAGTATACACAATGTCAAGTATTTTTAATAAGGATAAAAATGCATAAATATAAAAATAAAAATTTAACAAAATCAGAGCCTAGAAAAATATTAAAGAGTAATTTACTCAGGAGCTAATCTATAAAGGATATTTTTAATTTATTCATTTCCACATTTTTGCTAAAGGAAATATAATAAAATTTATTTTAAATATGTCTAAAAGAATCATGATTTTCATCATATATCATTTTCAATGAAGACCAGTCAGTGTGAGATCTTAAAAGAGTTTGTTTCCAATAAAGTAAAATTTAAAATCATAACCCCCTCCTCCAAAAAAGTTACCAAGTTAAATTTTCTGAGAAAGGTAAAAATTTTTTCATTAATTAATCCAAGATACTAGAGAGGTTTACTTAAAACAAAGCAAAAAATAGGGTTAAGTAATCCTGGAAGAGACTTTTCCGCCAAAAAAGGTTAAGTCTAAGTAAACCAAATAAAATCATGGACACTAGTTGATTTAAAAGCAATGCATTAAAAAAATAAAAATCCTGGCTCAGTACTCACCGGTATACAATATTCCACCATTGGGTAATGCAATTTGTGACCTTTTGCTGTTCGACCAGAAAAAAAGCAGCTCTGGCAGACATCATAGTTAAAATGCTTTAGGCTTCTATACCTGGAGAGAAAAACGGAAAATTCATTGCATTGCATTCCTATTAGTCTACATCAATCATCTGTAGTAAGGAATTTCATTAATCCAGATCACCAAGGAAATAAAGTTAGATTTGCCACATACACAGAATTTGTTTAGTAACTCAGCTTCAAATTAGGACAAAGAGAAAACCACCTTTCTAGTTGGCAGAAAAATGAATTTTTGGAGTTTAAGAATCTAAAAATTTATTTAAGTCTCTATCTAAAACATGTTTCCGTATGTTTAGATACAATGAGAAAATAAATATCCATGTCAGATTTCCTGTGATGTTTGAATATGAATAAAAATTGATGAAGAAAAGCGAGCTATGATAATTAATTGACACATCAAATTTTAAAATTTTATACCATCAATAAGAGATGAATCTTTGGATGAAAATGTGGCTAAATGGTACAGTGCTTTCCAGGCATGTGGAGCCCTGGATTCGATCCCCAATACCATGGGGGTAACAAAAAGAATCTTAAAATGTTTCACAAAGGTATTATTTCTCACAATGAGCATTTCTAAATTTGGTTTTAAAGATTCATTAGGAATAAAATTAAAAAGCAAAAAATACCCTGTAGCAAATAGTCAATTAAATAAAACCTTAATCACCACACATTCTTTTGTTTTGAAAACTCTCACATAATAACAACACTCCATGCTGACTTCCATTTGCAGAATCTTATTTTGAGTAGTGAAACTCTAGACATTAAATTTCTATGGGTTTGAGTGGAAAACATCTCCCAAATCTGCCACCTTGAGAGCATGGCTTGTTGGAACTAAGAGAATAAATTATATCTATCTATAGAAAAAAAATTAGATGATAGGATTAATAGAGTGAAAATGGAAGCAAAATGCAAAGGTTATGTGAGGTTAATGTTATAAACTATGAAGTGCGGAGTAGTTTCTATAATGACCTACAAAATCACTCATAAGCTGATTTGAAGAAAATCAATCTGTCTACACTATAGTCAGCTTACTTTGTCAAGAATCTACTGGATTTGAAATAGTACCACTACTATTTCTTGACCTATAAGCATGGATGGACAAACATGATTGATGCCGTCTCTTTGAAGTGGCACTATGTTTATTGCTGATAGCCATTCTCTCATCAAAGGTAACCCTTGTATTATTAGCATATTTTAACAATGCACCCTTCTAAAATACCAATTCAGTCTTTCTTGCTGGTAGATGTAACCAGCACAACACATATTGAAGTTGGTGGGTGAGGTTTCTAGATGTAATTGCAAGGAACTGACTTCACTGGGAAAAGGAAAGCTCCTTCTTTCTCCTTGTTGAAAATGTCCTGACATCCGGAAAAGCCTTTTTGTTCCTGTGAGATAACCATGGAAATGGAAGCCATACACTAGGGATGACAGAGCACAAAGACAGAACTAGGAATTCAGATGATCATGGAGCAATGATATCAGTCCTGGATTTCCTATCTCTGCACTTGTGTACATGAAAGGAATTAAATCTCCAATCTGTATATGCTATTACAATTAAATAATAAAATATTCCACCATTAAGTATTAGCATACGATTCTAATGGAAAGTAGCTATATACAATTCTAATGGAAATTCTCAGCTTAGCAAACACCCTAGAGCTCTAAGATGTTAAAATTCAATTTTGGAAGTAATTAGTGAAAAATTCTAGTAGCATTTGCAAAAGTTCAGAATATGAAAATGTGTATATATATACATACACATAGGGGAGGGGAAAATATATGTGTGTATGTACACACACACACACACACACAAACACCCAGAGAGAAAGAGCACAGGAGCTTGGTACAGAGGCAGCCTGGACAAGTTAAGTTTATTCTCTAAAGTACATACACTTCTATCTTTATTTCTATAGCTGGCTGTTCATTCTTCCTTTAATTTTAGAGTAAAGAGAGATATCCTTTTACTACTAAGAGCAAAACAGACCTATTCTATATTGGCCCCATTTTACTATTGGAATTGTTCTTAACATTTATTTTCTCCCTGTGCAATCTGTGTAATAACTAAGTCACCATTAGTTTGAAGAAATGTTGGCTTGGGGTTGTTCCTAAAAAATGCTATCTATTCTATTTCTCTTTTCTTCTGAAACTAAAATTTGCAGAGGTACCATATTCTCAATGTGGAAAGTTATGAAAATACACAAGAGTAAAGGAGGCAGCAACATTTATCACCTATCATCTCACCGTTTTCAAGATCCTAACGTATTTTCCTCAAGTTAGATTTCCTAAATAAGCTGTCTGCATATCCTTACCAGTAATCTGATTATTTCTCAAGTAGTATTTGAGTGTTGCTTCCTGGTTACTAAATTTCATCCCAAAGACCTTGGAACATCCACCACATTCCATCAGGACTCTATGTTTATAACCAGTCATGCCATTATATCCTACATGAACATTTCTGTGACCTAAGTAAATAGAGAGTCTGGATCAAAGTAGTAAAAATAACCATGATAATTATAAAATAAGTTCATGTAGTGGTTACTAGAAGGATGGTATTTTTAGATGGGTGGAACACACTGAGCATTCCCCATGTACTTAGGGAGTCAAAGCCCCAAACGGAATGATGTAGAAGGATGATGAACATTCAGGGAGATAACATACATAAAACAGAAAGCAGTCTAATGCCAGCACCGGCAGTACTTCTTACCTGAATCCTACAATTGGACACTCTTTACAGATGTTGCATTTGGCCTGATGTTTTGCAGTCTCAGCTGCTGCTACTCGATGTAAAACTGGCAGCCAGACCATGGACTGTGGTTCCAACCGCATCCAATCTATAAACTCTTTCACACTTATCTCTGGTTTGTTGTTATTCTGATAAAGAAGCAAATGCATTAAAAGTGAGGAGCTGGGAGTGTGGCTCAGTGGTAGAGCACTTGTTTAGCATGTGCAAGGCCCTGGGTTTAATTCTCAGCACTGCAAAGAAAAGGGGGAAAAAATGTGAAGAACATTTCTTCATTTAAGCTGTTGTAAGTGTGACTGCTTTATAATCCTCTGAAAATCTGTGCACAATTAAGAGAAAAGTTATGTAACTCTTTCTAGGTCAGTAAAATTAAAAAAGATTTAAGGTTCTTTAAGGCAAGAAAATTCTAGAATTTACAAATAGGAAAAACAGAAATTGTCATATAGGAAGAAAAAAATCCCATTCTTTAGTACTTGGATTTTTAAAAACAAAAGCAAAAATCAAGATTTCATGGGGCTAGGCAATTTTTTCACACAAGTATCTAAGATGGCAAAAGTGTGTGTAGTAAAGACCTATGATAACCTCACAAACTTGAAGGCCACTAGAAATGCTAACTGAGAGCCACTATTCCCGATCCTGCTTCAGTCTTGCCACATCATCACATATTGCTATGGATGTCTTTGTAGGATTTCCAACTTTGACATGATAAATAAGATAAAACTTCTCAGCCCTTCTTCAAATTCTGAGGAATTTTTGTAATGTGCAAAGTTAAATTTCATCAACATCATTCTGCTATTGTTGAGGTCAGCCTATGAATCAACATACATGACTATAAATAATATCTAGAAAAATCATTTGGAATTTTTTATGTCTAAAATAAGAAAAAGGGCCATTATAAAATGTAATAACCCATGACATTGATTCTCCTCAAAGACACGGTGTGAGCATTTCTTTTTTCTCAGCAGTGATAAATCATTGGCTACGTTTTGGCAAAATATTTGTAGGCTTGTACTTCATGCATATGTATAACATCAGTAACATTTCTAAAATGTCTTTATCTTTATACACAGTAAGCATTAAAAAGAAACTAAAGTGTTTTCCTGGGTGAAAATTAATAACTTAGATCTGTATAAAACTTTGCACATTGTTCTCCTTTTAGATTCTCAAAGGAAAGATATTTATAATATCATTAACTCAAATTTTTAAAAAATCTTATTTACAAAGAGCTTCAAGGTATTTTTATGCATTTATTTAGCTAATAGTTATTAAAGCAGTTCTGATGTTTGAGGTATTGTAGGAATGAATGCACTTCAATCTGAATATTATGTCCTTCTAAAACTCATATATTGACACTTGGAAGGCGATTAGGTCATGAGGGTGGAGCCCTCATGATGGAATTAATAATCTTATAAAAAAGGCCCAATGGAGCTCGCTTGCAGCTTACACAGATAAGGACACAAGAAGGAAGAGCTGTATATAAACCAGGCTGGCACCATGGTCTTGGACTTCCCAGCCTCCAGAACTAAGAAATAAATTTCTGTTGTTTATAAGCCACCCCACCCCAGCTTGTGGCATTTTATTAAAACAGCCTGAGACTTAGGGTATAACAATAAACAGACAGGCGCTGTTCTTATCCTCTGGGAGCTTCGGTGCATACGGAAGAAGCAAACATGAAACAACTGATTCCGTAGTTCAGCATGAAATTTTAACTGTGAGGAGCATGAGAAGAAAGAGGTAGAGGAGGTTAAGGTGAAAAGTAGCAAAAGCTAGTCTCATCGGAAGAGGCCAGAGGAGGATCTTCAGAGGATGCGAGAGTTAAGGTCACACCTAAAAATGGAATAGGACAAGTGAGGACAACAAGGGCTTGCAGGTGGAGGGAAAGGAAGAGCACTCCAAACACTGCCTAAAGGTAGGAATCAAGGAACTAAATCATCCTGGTTGGAAAGCACAGGGGATGAGTGACAGGAGGTGAGGCCAGGGCAAAGGCAGGGCCAAACGTAGCAATCTGATTAATACTTCATAAAGAAAAAAAAAAAGGAGGTGGTGTCTTTGCAAGCATCCCTATTTTTTGAGTTAAACGTGACTTTAGAAATAAAATATTAATTCATTGGGACAATACCCCAAATCTTCTATCTCTCAGCTCCAGTCCAAACCCCATTCTACTTCTTGGAGTGTCCTTGAAGTCCTCCCCTTGTCAGGGGGCATACCAGGGGGCCTCAGCTTTACCTGCTGGAAGCAGCTGCGGACACTGGGCTCTATGTTACTGCCTCCAAAAGCGGCGACCTCCCCCAGCTGCCGTGGGATCTGGATGGCATCGTGAAGTAACAGGCCCAGCTGCCGCTGGTCGCAGGTCTCTGTTGGCCCTGCCACCTCCTTGAAGAGATCTATAAGGGGGAAAGACACAGGGTTAATGTCCATCTGCCTTTTTTTTTTTTTTTTTTTTTTTTTTTTTTGCTTAAAGTATATCCTGGGTAATCTGGACAGAACTGTGTAGATTAAAAACAAAATATCCAGGAGGACACGAATCAGATTAATTGTCTCCTGAATTCTGATGATCTTAATATCGTGGGTGTCTGCAGACTAGTTCCTCATTAAAGACAGGTCGAATATTAAGATCATTAGAATCCAGGAGACAACTGCACACAAACAGATCAATTAATACAAATTTCCTTTTTAAATATCACAATAAATACACATGGGTTAATTTTATGGTTTCACTAATGGTTTCCCTTGAGAAAAGGTATAAATAGATGTGCTTTCTCTTTTTAGGCCAGTCTCTGTCTTACTAGCTATAAAAATTATGTTCATTTTATTTCATGTAAATAAATATTTCTTTTTCAAATTTAAAAGACTAAAAACATTGTGTAGTCTTGTACTTTTTCAGGTTTTGTATTTACGAAACAAAAGCACTGATTTGTTTTCTAACTTTCTTAAATCAATAAATTAAAACTCTTCTTTCTAGCACTGGATTATCTTTTGTTCACTAAATGCAATGTTTTAAAAAATGAAAATTATTACAATATTCCCCAGAATAAAGTTAACAACTTAATAAAGTAAGTAACTTACTAAGATAAGTTACTTTGGGGATACAGAGAAATATCAAATAACAACAACCTGCTTTATTATAGAAATTAATACTCTTTGGAAGGAATTTTCAAGGTCTAAAAATTCAAAAGCACACAAACTCTAAATGCTCTTCTTGTGAAATTTTTTATAAAGAGAAGAAAGGGTAGTAAATATTTATTGGATTTCAAAAAAATCATTTTTAAACAATATCTGCTAACTATCAGATCAACATATATCAGTCTTAAAGAGAAATGATGGTAAATCTAACACTGACAACAGTGAATTTTTCAAACAACAACTGAAGCAAGCTCAGTGGTATTGACACAGTAATTATAATGAAATATGGCTTTAATTACAAGCATACATAGGAAAAGCAAATTCAATTAAGATAAATTTAATTTTTATTACCATTTATTTACTTAGATTTGCTTAGAGTGCCACTTGTTTCTTTTCATTATTTAAAAATAAGACTGTCAGATACAGAAAATATTTCTTGAGGAGTCTTCTTATGATGCTTCTTGTAAACCCATTCCTGGGAAGAGGCTTATCAGTAAATCCAGAGGTGGTGCATATGTGTCATAATCTTTAGAGTGCACTTTTCCAGCAAGATCAACCATGCCCAACTCTCATCTTTTCAGGCAGAGAGCTATGCTGCCATACTACTGTGAAGGAGAGACTCCTCACAAAACATAAAGAGAAAAGTGTCGATGTTCATAGCAGCACAATTCACAATAGCAAGACTGTGGAAGCAACCTAGATGCCCTTCAATAGACGAATGGATAAAAAAAAATGTGGCATTTATACACAATGGAGTATTACTCTGCATTAAAAAATGACAAAATCACAGAATTTGGAGGGAAATGGATGGCATTAGAGCAGATTATGCTAAGTGAAGCTAGCCAATCTCTAAAAAACAAATGCCAAATGTCTTCTTTGATATAAGGAGATTTACTAAGAACAGAGTAGGGAAGAAGAGCATGAGAAGAAGACTAACATTAAACAGGGATGAGAGGTGGGAGGGAAAGGGAGAGAGAAGGGAAATTGCATGGAAATGGAAGGAGACCCTCAGGGTTATACAAAATTACATACAAGAAGAAGTGAGGGGAATGGGAAAAATAATACAAGGGGGAGAAATGAATTAAAGTAGAGGGGGTAGAGAGAGAAGTGGGGAGGGGAGAGGAGGGGAGGGGGGATAGTAGAGGATAGGAAAGGCAGCAGAATACAACAGACACGAGTATGGCAATATGTAAATCAATGGAAGTGTAACTGATGTGATTCTGCAATCTGTATACGGGGTAAAAATGGGAGTTCATAACCCACTTGAATCAAAGTGTAAAATATGATATATCAAGAACTATGTAATGTTTTGAACAACCAACAATAAAAAAAAGAAAAAAAAAGAGAAAAGTGTCCTTAAACACCATGATATTGTTCTAAATTCTTGTGAAAGTTCACATTTTAACATTACGATCAGGATGTAGGGATGGGTCAAAAGAAGAAAGTCACAATTTAAAGCCCCAAATTCCAATAAATCAGCATAGAAAAAATGTAAATGGCCATTCAAAAGGATGCTCTATGCATGTGCCTTTGATGAGCTTGAGAAGAAACTCAGTTATAAGCAGGGAGGAAGGGGAACAGCTAGAACCTACTCCAAGGATATTCTCAGGAAGATAATGAGAGACAGGGAGGTGTCATGGGGTGAAGACACAGACTTTGGCCACTGCAAAATCGATGTTCAGACAGATAACAATTGACCCCAAGTGGTGCCTCTGTCACTGAGTTTAAAGAGCAAATTGCCTTGAATATTAATTCTTTTAAAGGAAATAATAATAAGAAGATGTTCTGATTTCACTGGGGAAATCAAAACTGGAATCAGAGTTGCTAAGAATCTCAACATAGAAAGGCAAAACAAAACCTCAGAACATTCCCAGAGTCTCAATATCCCTGTAAAGATTTAGATTAAAGATGGCAACCCACGAGATTTCTTATTTAATTAAGTCCTAAAATGGCATACATCATGAATTATATAAAATAGCAGAAATTTTCATTGCAGGGCTTTCTGCATCCCTTGCCAAAATCTGAACATTTAATGCTGAATTATAGAAAATGTAAGCTTTGAGGTTGAATTTGCATTCATTTTGAAATTCGGCATTGTAACTCTTACTTTTAGAGAACCCTAATTCTTTCAGGAACACATTAAAACCCCAAGTCACAGATGATTTAAAAAAAAGAATCTTTCTAATTTTGGAACATCGATGCTTTCATTAACATATTCCTCTCCCAATCATTACAGAAATGATAACATTTTTGGCTTTCAAAATTATATGTGGGGGGACTGGGGTTGTGGCTCAGCAGTAGAGCGCTCCCCTGGTGCGTGTAAGGCTCTGGGTTCGATTCTCAGCACCACATAAAAATAAATAAATAAAAATAAAGGCATTGGGTACAACTAAAAGAAATAAATATTTTTTGAAAAGTATATGTGGCTCAGTGGTAGAGTGCTCACCTAGCATGGGTGAGGTACTGGGTTCAATCCTCAGCACCACATTAAAAAGAAAATGAAATAGAGATATTGTGTGTCCACCTACATCTAAAAAATAAATATTTAAAATAAAATTATATTTTTTTATGATTATGATGGTAACGACTCAGTTCTGGATAAAGTGCCACAAAACCAAAGCTTTATGTAAAGCACGTTTCTGCATAGCTTTCTAGGCTTTCTCTCCTTCATGCCCCCTCCACCTGATCCTAACATCAGCTTTTTTTTCATACAAATCCACATCTCTTTCCATTGACATTCTTGTAAGCTAAGTTGTCAGGACCTGTGATAAAATCCTCTTGGGTTTTTGTTGTGGATTTTGTTTGTTTATTTGGCACTGGAGTTTGAATCCAGGGCCTTGTGCATGCTAAGCACATGCTCTACCACTGACCTACACCCCCTAACCTCTCCTTTTACATTTTACATACATACATACATTTGGTATGTCTCCATTCATAAAATAGCTCTCACTTTCCCCTCCAAATGCATACATTCATCTATATAGAACCATCTGAGAATACACGTGGCAGGATCAAGTTACTTACTGTTTGTTGACAAAATTAAATTAAGACATTTTGCAGTAATTGCTACAACTTATTTAACAAATGCTATTTTGAGGAATTTTTTAGCATATTATCTCTAATTTCTTTTCAAGAAGGAATTATTAGCTTCATTTTTCAGTTGAAGAAAATCCTCTTTCAGCTTCCTGGACTGTAAAATGGGAGCAATGTCATCTCTTAGCTGGCAGTACTCAAGGAATCAAGTAACCTGCTCAATGACATTCAGCCACTAATCAGTAGAGATCAAAGGGAGGTGTCCCTATTCCTGGGCATATGCCCTTTGCAATGCCACGATGTCTTTCACTAACTGACAGCTAAAGGGACACTGCTGATTTATTTGGTGACTATAAACAAACATAATGAAATCTAAAACATTTACCACCTTTTATTTTGCCACAACTATAAAATATAATTATTTAGGATCATTTTTTTGTGTGTGTTCTTAGATGTTTTAGATTATTAGCTTTTTCTCCCCCAAACCCTGGGAATTACATACAAATAGAAAAGGCTTGGGCTTTGAAGTAAAAATAATCTCATATCTAATTCTTGCCCCACAACGTACTAGCTCTGCAGCCTCTGACTAGATCTCAACATATCACCTCTAATTGTCTCACCTTGAAAATGGAAATCACAATGTCTACATTCATGGGGAAATTAAGGATTAAATTAGATGAAAATTTGTGACTGGCCCTCATTCCATCAAGACTCCTCCACCTTGGGGTTCTACCATCAGCCTTTCACTGCATGCAAATCCAAATCTCTTTGCACTGTCACCTGTTGTCCAAACAGGCATATGTAATGGTAAGGGTTTAAAAAATGGAACTATTATTACTAGCAAGTATAGTAAATTAAGTAAACTGTTATAATCATTATTATTAACAGCACTGTTGGCATATGAAAGGTCTTACATACATCTGTATTTTTCTTCTAAGAGACCCTTGGAGAGAGACATCAATCCAATCTTCAGACTCTGCACTCTAATTTTGCCAGTCCGACCCCTGAAATTATAAAAATCTCAATATGTTAGATGCATTTAAAACTGTATGTTAATTATTCTTGAATATCTATTTTCTTGAGAGTAAACTACTAAAGAGTCAACTTTTCACTATGAGCAATTAATATTCAACCGGTAACCTAAGTTCATGACATATCTTAACTGTGTTTGATTTAACTTTTCACACAACATATGAACTAAGAACAGATTAAAGCAAAATGAAAACAATAATTATAAAGCTAAAAAGATTTCATTTTTATAAATGCTTTGGATTAACATCTGGTAATGATAAATACAAGAATCAAAATAGAACACTAAAGCTACAGATAACATGCATGTGACAATATAGCAAGAAAGGGCTACTGATATATCTAAAAACAAATTTAAGAAATCTGACTAGAAAATCAACAACATACTGAGAACTTTGAACTTGCTGTCTTCATTTACTTTGGTTCTTTCAGTGCCATCTTTATAAATGACTATTGCAATTTTAATAGTCAATGATCTTAAACAGATAGGTGTGGAATCTGTGTTTGTGAAACAATCCAATTATAATTAATAGATTGCATTTACTAATCAAAGCTAAGAAATTATTTCACAGTATGCCAATAAGAAACCATTTCACTTTTACTTCTAAGTTGATTAGAAGAAAAACATTATCTTTAAAACCAGAGAGTTGTCTTTATTTCCAAATTTATCAAAGAATGGCTAAGACATTCACCAAAGCTAATAAGTAACAATCATTCCAATGGAATAATACACAGCCAGGAAAGAAGGTTTTTTTGTTTGTTTGTTTTTTTTGCTATATTTATTATTTCAGATTTGGGATCAATTTTCAGGTTTTTATTGTTGATTTTCTTAGGATATGTTTTCAATGTACAAGTGTAAGATGCTTCAAACCTGAAAATAAATGTTTATAGAATCATATGAATACTTAAGATTTACTAACTTTTAATATATTAAAAACATAAATATTTGTAATTTTCAGTAATCATATTTCCAAATTAAATTTAAATCTTGATTTTTTTTTTTTTGCTTTTTTTGTTTTTTATTTATTTGGTACAGGGAATGGAATCTCAGGGCCTTGTGCATGCTAGCCAACTACTGAGCTACAACTCTACCCCTTTTTATTTAAAAAAAAAATTTATTTTTGAAACAGAGTCTTACTAAGTTTCTCAGGCTGGCCTTAAACTCATGATCCTCCAGCCTCAGCCTCTTGAGCAGCTATAACTATAGGTATGTGCCACCATGCCTACCTTTGTTGGTATCTGTACTGATAATTTCAGTTGATTTTTTTTCATTCTCAAATTGTACATACCCAAATAAGTTTCTATATGTAAACCATGACACATATCATAAAATAAATTATAAAAGAAAGCATGATTAGAAATTGGAGAAATGAATTTTTAAAGTAGTCTCTCAAAAGCCTAGGGGTTTATAATTCCATTGTCATGTCCAATGAGTTTATTGAATCCTAATTATATATATATATATATATATATATATATATATATATATATATATATAACATTCAGAATTGACCTTTGAAATAATAAGTACTTAAATGTTTTTTAAAAAATATAGCCCTGTAGCATAATTTCTAAATTAAAATACTCATCCCAACTTCTCACAATTAAAAAATATCACTTTCAAATTAATCTCTAAACTGAGCCATGCTATAAATTGTGTTTCTACTTAACATTTTTAAGAGTTCTCTAATTATCACATGAAATACACAATGCCTGCTTTCTTCCTTTGTAAAATCAGAAAGTTTTTATTCTCTGACCACAGACAATAGACTCCCAGAAAGTAAAAAAGGCTATAGAATGATCTCAGACTAGTACATGAATGTGGCTGAAGACAAAGCAATCCCTTAAGGGAAAAATAATCAAAATGATATGCATTTTAATGTGACCTCCATGACATGATGAGAAAGGAACATCATCAGGAAGACAACTGAAAATGCCAATCATTCATTCATTCTTCCACCATCAATGGTTAAGAAGGCTTACTCGGATCCCAGCATGTTCTATGTACTGAAGGGACCAAGAAAAAAACAGGGAAGTCCTGATTCCTACCCATGATGGGCTCACACACTATTGAGGAAGGTAAGACAAGAAATAAGTAGAGAAAATAGGAGGCCAGCCTTTGCAAATGGAAGTGAAGACTCAAATACAACATCACTTTGGTTGACTAGTCATCAGTCTCATGACCTTAGATACAGAAAGTAAGTCTAAAATCAGGCAGGGACAGTAGGACACAGCTGGACTATCTCAATTAGAAAAAAGTAGAGTACAGCAGGAAAAGTCTGAGCAAGGGGAAGAGGCAGGGGTGGGATCACCAGATGCAAGATGGTTAGGGTGGGGAAGGAACTAGCATTGGGATTAACTGGTTGATTAGGTTATACTGGTTATATGGGGCCACGGATAGATGGTTTTGAGGTCAAATAAGATATCCAAATTAAGAGACAATAGGGAGCCAATAAAATGTATGAATGAGTCATACAGCCCAAATTTAAGTATTTGGTTCCTCTTGATGGCTTTTTATAAGTAACTTCTGATTTAGTTTAACTGGAAAGTTAAGTATCTTTAAAATTATATCCATACTGGAACAGCAAGGGGTGGGGGGAATGATAAGACACTACAACAAATGGGGCTAATATTCTCTGTAAAGAAAAAAATATTTAAACGAAGTGTTCCAGACTATTGCTTTAAATCATGATTTAAACGCTTTTGATTTCCATTAAATCTGGAAGGAAGATTGCTAAATTAAGACTTTTTAACCTGGGAAGATGAAGACTGAGTAAGACTGAATTCATAAATGGAATCAATTTTATCTTTATGGCTGATAAAGTCCTTTTTACATATATTAGTACATTTGCCCTTCACAGTCACCTTTTATGGGATAAGCTGAGCAGATATTTTTATCTCCATTTTTCATGTGAGAAACTGAGATGCCAAAGGTAAGTGGCTGCCAAATCACATAGCAACCAAAACCAACTCTGAATTCTTGTCATCTACAACAGATGAACATGGGATTTTGTTTTCTCATAAAATTCAGAATATTAAGAGGAGTTGGGTACACTTTAAAACTTGAAAGAGACAGTTTACTTGAAATTATTTATATTTTTTCCCATATTATAAGATGGTAAGAATAATCAATTGATTACCAAAAATATCTGAATATTAGATCCATAGTTATCATTAAATCTGTAACAAGTGGCTGTGGATAAATGGTCTCCCACCAGTTTTTCAATCAGTAAAATAAAGATGGCAGACTCTAAGATCCTCAAAGTCCTTCTTCTTAAGAGAAATCTATGATCTAAACTATATTTATACCACTCATTATTTCAAGAGGTAGTTGAAACTGAAATGCCTTTATTGCTTTCATGATACATCACAAAAAAAGCCAGTCAAAAATATATGGTCAATGGATATAGTTTATATCTGGAATGTCCCCCAAAGGCCAATGTGTTAGAGACTTGGTCCCCAGTGGGGTACTATTGTGAAGTGGTGGAAATTTTCAGCTGGGCCTACTGGGAGATCTCTGGGTCATTGAGTACATGGCTTTAAAGGGGATTGTAGAACCTGGTCTCTTCCTCTTTCTCTCTCTCTGTCTTCCTTGCCATGAGGTGAGTGATTTTGCTCTGCCATATATGACCAGCATGATCTGACGCCTTACCCAAAGCAATGGGGCCAACTGATTATATATTGAAGCCTTTTAAAACTATAAGCCCCAATCAACCTTTTTTTCTGTATAAATTGGTTATTTCAAGTATCTGTTACAATGATGGGAAGCTGACTACTACAATGAACAAATATCAAAATCGATGAATGAAAGTATCATTTCTATGGTTCATGGACTTCTAATGGATCATAGATTCCATCATATTTCTTTAAAAGAACTATAACTAGAAAAAAATTAATAACTATTATGTATGTAAATAAGTAAGTCAAAGTTAATTGAAAAACTTGGGCAATTAATTCCGCACTTATGAGATTAACGTCAAAAAAGTAACTGCTCTTTTCCTCAGATTAATTCATGGTACTCCTCTCCAAGAGAGAAAGCTAGACTAAATGGACACCATCTGACCCCACCTTTCTTTGGCATGGAAGGGAAATAAGTCCCGCAGACATTTTTTTTCTGTTGAAAATGAAAAATGAGAAATTTCAAGACACTATCCTAAATAAAAAGCAGCACTTTAGTATAGTATTTCCATGTCTCCACATTTGATGGTGGGAGGTGGAATTAAGCTAACATTTAGCTCCCTAGAATATGAATCACAACATTTCACATGCTGGTTCCTGCCCAGATAAGTGGCACTATTCCCTTGGGCTGTCCAGTGAAAATAGCACACGTGTGGGTTGAACTGAACTGTGTTCCTCTACATTCATATGCTTAAGTCCAAACTCCCAGTATCTCAGCAGGTGACTGTACTTGGAGATAGGGTCTTTGAATGATTAAGTAACTTAAAATGAGGTCATTAGGGTGGGTCCTGAATTCCTGTGACTGGTATCCTTATAGGAAGAGGAGATGAGCAGATAGCACAGAAGAAAGACCAAGTGTGGACACAGAGAGGACAGACATTGACAAACCAAAAAGAGAGGTCTAGGAGGAGGTGGGGAAACCCTGCTCTCTCTTTGACCTCAGACATCTAGCCTCTAGAACTGGGAGGAAATAAACTTCTGCCATTTAAGCTGCCCAGTCCATCCCACTCAGTTATGGAAGCCCTAGAAATCTAATAAAGTGGGGTCAGGTGCTGTATGGACTGTGTGTTCCTCAATGCTACAGAAGCACGCTCCCTGCCCACTCCTATGTATGAGTCCTGGGGGTTAGGTCAGCTTTGCCTTTTGGTTCTTTCTTCTCCTTTGTGTTTTCTCTAAAACAAACTTTTTTCTATCTGAGAAAAAAAAAAAAAGAAAACTAATGTAGCATGTCAGAGACACAGATAATGCTGCAGGGGAATTTCAATTTCTTCTCCGGTTCTTCCTTAGAATGTGAAAGACATACACTACAACCATACCCCATAGGGCTAAATGAAGTTCCTCAATATTTTGCGAATTTAGGATTGTTCCTGGGATGTAAAATTAAGTATAAGCATGTGCAGTTAAAACACCTAATTGACCAGCTATTTCAGTGAATTTACTATAAAAGTCTCTTGAGGATTTTTTTTTAAAAAATTGATGAGCAAATTAAGGATGGTTAATTAAAATTAAGATTAAGGATGGTTAATGGGAATATTTTACTAATATATGGGAATATTTTACTCTAGGAGAATAAAAATTTGCATTAAAATGAAAAGTATTCATAGACCTCAGACAGGGATGTAGTAAATCCCATATTCATTATGGTAACTGAGACTCAGGTGTCAGTGAGTTTCTTAAGAGCCCTTAAGCACACAATGGATATTTTATTATTTTTTAAAAAAGACTTTATAATATTTGTGAATGCTAAAAGATAAAAAATTTTCTAATAAAAAATAAAAATTTAAATAAATCATTTATAAACCTCTGTCACCATCACTTATTTCTTACACAGAATCAATCAGCTGCTAAATAAGTGGGGTAATGAACTATAATCTATCTTCTTTCTAAACAAAAGCTGATGAACACAAATTTTCCTACAGCTAGTTAAGAGACAATAACTTTTAGATTCCAAGACAGGCAACAGTCCTAATTTTCCTGTTTCATTTTGCATATTTTAACCCCCTACCAGAAGAATGAATAATTCCTAGTGTTTCAGAAATGTCAGCCCACAGCAAGTCTTTCTAGAACTGATTAGCTCACAAATTCATTGCCATAATCACAAGGGCCAAATTAATGGCAGATGAGTTATGCTGGAAGTTGAGAGTGCTCTTTATGTAACAGTGAGCACCAAATTAAATTACAGATAGAAAGAGTCCTGTAGAATACATTATTTAAAACACCATATATACACATAACCACCCCGGCAATAAATAAGCTAATATCAAAAGACAATTTAAATCGAGTTCATTGCCATTCAAATTGCTCTTAAGATGTCACACTAAGACTAAAGAACAGATTAGTATGACCTCATAAATTATTTTAGCTCATAACAATAATACAAGATTTTTTCTTTTTTAAAAAAGAAATAATATAAGACATTAAAGAAGGAGGAGAAGGAAATCAGATTTGGCTGCCTTTGATTTCTCTAGCTTTTTGACAAAGAATACTACAGATTTGACAGTCTTTGTAAACTGAAGCAAAATCTCCAAATAGTAGTTGCATATTCCTTTTCATCTATTGTTTGCTAAGAGTTCAGTGATTTGGAAAGATATTTATTTTCAACATCTAAAATAAATATTTCCACTGAGATGAATACTATGAAAGTACTTTGTAAAAAAAAATGCATGCTTTTAAAAATATCTTTAAATATTAGATGCTGTTATCAACATATTTAATCCAATGGTTGTAATTTAGTGAAAAAATAGAAACTCACGTGTCATACACATTGAGCAACCAGTTGAGACACATATCCACACAGAGTGGCACGTTGACCAGGTCCTTGTGCATTTGTTCAAGTCCATCGTAAGTTGTCGTCAGACAGTTGATGACATCTGGAACGCTGAGGAGCTGATCATTTTGGTTCAGCTTGTGCTGTTTGAAAACTTCATTTGTTGTATTCAACTCTAAGAGATCCACTAATCAGGTGAGAAAAAGGATTATGTCTGGTCACTGCACATGACAACACTGATCCAAAAGCATTTCTAGTCTCAAATACTTAGCTAGACTCTTCCATTTAAGAATTGATCCACAATTTTTTTATCCATTCATCTATTAAAGGGCATCTAGGTTGGTTCCACAGTGTAGCTATTGTGAATTGTGCTGCTATAAACATTGATGTCGCTGTGTCCCTATAGTATGCTGTTTTTAAGTCCTTTGGGTATAGACCAAGGAGATGGATAGCTGGATCAAATGGTGGTTCCATTCCCAATTTTCCAAGGAATCTCTATACTGCTTTCTGTATTACCTGCACTAATTTGTAGTCTAACCAGTATGAGTATACCTGTTTCCCATATTCTCGCCAACACTTATTGTTGTTTGTATTCATAATGGAATATTACTCAGCAATAAAAGAGAATGAAATCATGGCATTTGCAGGTGAATGGGTAGAGTTAAAGAAGATAATGCTAAGTGAAGTTAGCCAATCCCAAAAAAACAAATGCCGAATGTTTTCTCTGATATAAGGAGGCTAATTCATAGTGGGGTAGGGAGGAGGCACATGGGAGGAATAGAACAAACTCTAGATAGGGCAGTGGGTGGGGGAGGGAGTGGGCATGGTGTTAGAAATGATGGTGGAATGTGATGGACATCATTATCCAAAGTACATATATGAAGACACGAATTGGTGTGAATATACTTTGTATACCACCAGAGATATGAAAAATTGTGCTCTATATGTGTAATTAAGAATTGTAATGCATTCTGCTGTCATATATAAATAAAATTAATATATAAATATAAAAATATAAATTAAAAAATTAATAAAAAAGAATTGATCCTGTTAAGTCAATTTTGATTTTTAAAGAAATAAATAGCAATTCCATTCTTGGACTTTTAAAAGTTGACTTTTAAACTGACATTAAGAACAAAAATTATAGACATTAATATACATGGGGTACAATATGACATTTTGATATGTGAATACATTTTGTGATGCTTAAGTCAGGTTGAACGTACTTATTTCCTCAAATATGGATCACTTCTTAATGGTAAAACATTCAAGATCCTTCTAGCTTTTCAAAACTGTACAGTACATTATTGCTATCTATAACCACCCTGCTATGCAACAGCATCCCAGAACTTCTTGCTCTTATCTAACTATAGGTTGGTACCCACTGTTCAACTACTCTATATAACTTCCAGACTAATGGGGTCCTTGAAAAGAGTATTTTGTTTTATTTTATTTTTTATTAAATTATTTATTTATTCAAATTTGTTATATATTAGGCAGAATGCAATTCATTGCACATTACACATACAGAGCACAATTTTTCAAGTCAAAAAGATACTTTAACACATATATAATAACATACGGAGTTCACTGGTGAGGCTCAGGTAAAAAACGGGTTCTGTAGGAATACGATCATTCTCCAATGCCTCCTGAATCAAGCCTGATCAATGGGCTGTCACAGCCTGGCTCCAATCTAGCTTACTTCCCATGAGGCTCTGGCACCTTGGCAACCTGTAGCCAAGGAAGATTTGCAGAGGTTCTCAGGAGGACACTGTTCTTCACATATCTATTTGCTCTTATCCTTACCCTTCAGGTATAAAACATCTACAGTGGGCAAGGCCAGTGCTAGAGAGCATCTAGAGTACACACAGAGCCCCCTGAAACCCAGAGCCTTCCTGATAACTTTATGAAAAGGACAAAAGTACCCTAAGAGAAGAACACATAACCCTCTCAGACAGCTAGTGCAGGATGAGTATCCCTTTTCAGAAATGCTGGGAACCAAAACTATTTTGGAATTTTATTTTCTTTTGTTTTGAATATTATAACATTTGCATATACATAAAGAAATATCAAATCTAAATACAAAATTTACTTGGTTCATATATACTTTGAATAAATAGCCTGCAGGTAACTTTATATAATTGATGTGAACATACTTTATATACAGAGCTATGAAAAATTGTGCTCTATATGTGAAATAAGGATTGTAATAAGGACTGTTGTCGTGTATTTTAAATAATAATGAAATCAATTAAAAATATATAAGTGCACTAGCATTTTGATTGTGACACATCACAAAAAGTCAGGCATGGAATTTTCCACTTGTGCCATCATGTGGGTGCTCAAAGAGTTTCAGATTTCAGGTCTGGGATAAGGGTTGCTTCATAGGAAGACAACTGAAAAATCCCAATGAGGTGAGATTTGAAAAGAGCTGTGAAAAACAGATAATATTCAAGAGAACCATGGGAAGCAAGCAAAGAGTTCCAGAGGGTAGAATCGCTTGAGAACAGAAAAGAACTCAAGCAAGTCTAGGAGGTCGTTAGGAATGGCATGCACATGTCACTTACACACGGGTGCATGTGGTCACCATGAAGGGGACATGCAGAGCTCCAGGACAGTCACATGCTGCCCACAAAAGTCAAGGGGAGGGGCTCAGACAAAGATGAAATCTCCATTTTGAAAATTGACTTTGAGTTATTCATTGCATGTTATTGAGTTATAGAAAATGACCCTTCCAAATCTAAACATACGGGCATAAGACATTACAGAACCCACATTAATTTAAAGTCTTCTGGTGGAAATTATTGTTCTCTAAAATTTATCTACTATCTCCACATTTCACTTTTGAGACTTAAAAAAACATAATATCAGTTGAGCTTTTCAAAAAACCTTTACCAACCACTTTCTCTTCGCCTGATGCAAAAACTGTTTCCTCAAAACCTATGGCATATTTTGACAGTTAACCAAAATGAGCAAATAGCTTCCCTTGTGTTTACCAATTTCTAACTATTGAATAACCATTAATTTGGATTTTTAAAGACATTTATGGAATGTGTCAATGTTAGCTGATTAGACACCATAGAATTACGTGTTTTTTAAATATATCTGCAATGAAAAAGAATTACTTTAAAACTATAGAGATTACAACAATTTCTGAAACAATGGGAAGAACTTTCTTTTTTTTTTTAAAGACAGACTCTAACATAAAACATACATGTCGGGACCACAGGCCAATACTTTCCTTTAGGCTTCACATGCATCATTGGTAAAATGATTATAAGAATAATCTGCATGAGCTTCACATGAATTAGAGATGGTGCCAGAAAAACAAATCTAAGAACCATCTGGAATTTTTATTATCATTTTTACCTCATTTCTTGGCACTTCAGATTGTTTTCAATTAGAAACCTCTGGCTAGCAGTAGCAAAATTCATTCTCCAAGATGCCTCACAAAGGAAACACTTAATAAAGGACAGTAGCTACAGATCTGCAATTCCCCACAGATACAAAGAAATACATTCAAATGCTGCCAAAGCGGCCTAAGTTTTCAGAATTCCAACACTAATTATGCCAGCAACAGGACATTGCTATTGGACCCCCACATGGCATAAAGTGACAACAGACCAGATTTCAAAAAGACCATTTCCTGGATCAAACTGTCCTTCACTTCTTTAGAAAATTCTCCCTTGTTATGCACTCTGCAGCTGTGACAGTAATTTGCCACATCCCATAGACCATCATGTCTTCAATTTTCAGTGATTTACTCTGACACTTTGCCTCAGTGCCTAAGCCAAGCATACATCTTCCTGAAGAGTGTCACATTTAGGTGCCTTTAAAGAACTGACTACATTTAAATCACAGAAAATTATGATTTTCTCTTTTCAAAGGGAGACAAATGACAGCCCAGTCATGCGGTAAATGAAACAAACAGCAGAATCATTTTCTAACCAACTTTCACACTTTTTCTTTAATCCCACACATGGGGAACAGGGGATCAAGTAGAAATGCATCTTTATTCTGTTCTGCCAGAAAACACCTGACCTTGGGCTTCTCTGGCTTTTCTCTAGGTCTGAAGTGGTTTGCCTGTTCCTTCTTAGCACTTTCCTATGTCCTTTTCCCAAGCAAAACAGAAATATAGCTGGTGCTCAAGGTTTCACACTTGGCCTTCAGTGTGCTAAGCCTCCTGCCCTCGGTCACTTCATGACTTCAGTAAGACTTTTATCCAGATTCCCTTTTCTTCTTATCTCCCGCCTGAACACCAGACCCACGTTCCTGTTGCTGGGTCTCCTACTAGAGCTTACCATTCTTTTTTAGGAATCTTTACCTTGCTATGTTCCAAATAAAGGTCCTGTCTTCCTACACTGAAATCTAGGCTGCAAATCTTGAGATTTCCTTTTTTTGTTTTCAATTTGCTTCAAGTTTTATTATATTTAAATACCTAATAATAAGCCATTACCCAGGCATAATGATGGGAAAATAAGGAATTTATAGGCATTCAAATCTTTTTACAATTCTCATCTGCAGAAAATTAAGTTACTAGAATTGAGT
This sequence comes from Ictidomys tridecemlineatus, assembly GCF_052094955.1. Classification (NCBI taxonomy): domain Eukaryota; kingdom Metazoa; phylum Chordata; class Mammalia; order Rodentia; family Sciuridae; genus Ictidomys; species Ictidomys tridecemlineatus. The sequence continues at coordinate 20,848,008 of NC_135484.1, forward strand.
TAAGCAACATCAGCTTACCAACAGTACTACCCAAATTTCTTTCTTTCTTTTTTTTTTTTAACCTGGATGGCAGCATTAGAGCTTTATTTTCTTCCAAATGAGATCAATTAATTTCTTGAACCTGCATTCTGTCTGGAGGCAGAAAATGGCAATCATTACAGTAGAAACAAAGAGCTCAAAACAGTTTAAAACCAAGCTGTGTGCCTGGGCTCAGTAGCCCACTGGTGAGAAATATCTGCAGTTGTCACATGATGGCAGACTGGTAAAAAACAAGGTCAAACTGGGTGTTTTGCCTATTTCCAGGACAGTAATCTGCATCCAAGTCATTGTAAAAAAAAAAAAAAACCTGCAAAAGCAGTGCCCAGGTGTTAATTCTTTTCTTTTTTCTTTTTTTAAAGGCACACTCATACACTGCTGGTGGGACTACAAATTGGTACAGCCAATTTGGAAAGCAGTATGGAGATTCCTTGGAAAGCTGGGAATGGAACCACCATTTGACCCAGCTATTCCTCTTCTCAGACTATACCCAAAGACCTAAAAAACAGCATACTACAGGGACACAGCCACATCAATGTTTATAGCAGCACAATTCACAATAGCTAGACTGTGGAGCCAACCTAGATGCCCTTCAATAGATGAATGGATAAAAAAAAATGTGGCATACATACACAATGGAATATTACTCAGCACTAAAAAATAATAAGATCATGGCAAATTTTCAGGGAAATGGATGGCATTAGAGCAGATTATGCTAAGTGAAGTTAGGCAATCCCCCAAAAAACAAATGCCAAATATCTTCTTTGCTATGGGGGGGGTGACTCAAAATGGGGAAGAGAGGAAAAGCATGGGAAGAAGATTACTTCTACATAAGGAAGAGGGGTGGGAGGGAAAAGGAGGGAGAAAGGGAATTGCATGGATGGTGGAAGGAGACCTCACTGTTATACAAAATAATGTATGAAGATACGAGGAGAAAAAAAGAACAGCACTACCTTAGATCAGGTAGAGACAAGTGATGGGAGGGGAGGCGAGGGGCTGGGGAGATAGGAAGGATAGTAGAATGAAACATTATTATTACTGTGTGTATATATGTGATTGCATGACCAATGTGATTCTGCAACCTGTATACTCAGAAAAATGGGATATGGTATCCCATGTGATTCAAATCTTGAGATTTCTTTCTTCCCTCCCACTAACACCAGCCAGCTCAGCCTTGATCAGCATTCTCGCAAATCATCTACTCATCCTCTGTTCTTTCTGCCCTTCCATCTGTTTTAAATATCATCTAATGCATACTTTCTCCTCTTGGCCCTATCTCCAAATTCACACAGAACAGGAGATGGTTGTACAAAAAAGTATCCGAACATTAACTATGACACTATCGGAACTAGAGGAACAAAACGCTAAAGAATCAATAAACATTTCAGGAAAGAAATGACCTCTGAACGGACCGACACCGAATTAAAGGAAATTTCTGGATACTGGGCAAATGGTTAAGCTACTCCATTCGGACCCCATTGCTTGATGATTTATGATCCGTAAACCTTCTGCTTTCTTATGCACAGAACTCCCTCCCTTTTTATTCCTGGTTACTAGCCACACACCTAAATCCTGTGTATATTTCTCAAGGAAAAGGAGCTTCATAATAAAAGGAACAGGTTCCCTCCTCAGCACTTCCCTTTGCTTCTCCTCTATCTTTTGTTCCTAAAAAGCCCTTACATCACAATACAATATATATTCTTTATACACACACACACATAGTACATGTGTGGTTTGAAGAAAACTCACAGAAGTACCAATTAAACCATGTCACAGCTAAAGAAATAGAAAATTACCAACATCATCGAAGCTTCTCATAAATCCTCCCTAATTATGTCCCCTTAAAACGACAGGGTTACCTTTAACCTTTATATTTCACTTTTAGTTCTTTAAAGTTTATATGTGTCACTGAACTGTACAACATTTAGTTCTTCATGGTTTTGAACGATATACAAATAAAACTGAACTGTACACATTTCTTCTGCCATTTGATTTTTTTTCATCCCACTTTATAGATCCAACATTCACTATGTTGATGTGAATTGCTAGTTCATTGATTTTTGCTGCTCTGTTATATCACATTTATGAATATGTCAAGATTAAACAAATTTTACTATTAAAAATGCTACTATAAATCTTGTACACATCTCTGGTGCAGTCCTACATAACCTTCAAACTCAAATCATTCACTTAATATGTCCTGAGTGACCTGCACTCTGCACCAGAAATTACATGAAGCCCTAAGTAGAGAAGAACATGGACTCATCCCTCTCGTCAAAGCTTGGTTCATTTGGAGAGACAGATAATAAGTACCTAGATATAATATTAACAATTACGGCCCTTCGCCTTCATGCCTGAGTCAAACCCATGACAAGTATCATGTAAGGAAAGAAGAGATTCCATGAGATGTCACGGCAGGAGTAAGCTGCTTCAGAGGGAGAAGCTTCAGAGAGCCAAGTTAAAATACAGATGGCAGCCAAACTGAGATCCAAAGGAAGAGAACACAGTAGCCATGGGACGAATACAGGCTCGAAGTGCTAGGACAAGAGCATTTCAGGAGGAACAGATACCAAGTCTACCATTTCAGGAAGCAACATAAGAAATGGTGAGGGTCCACAGGGGAGCAAAGTATAGGAGATGGACATAGAGACAGGCCATTCCCCTCTAAGGGCAATAGACATCTGCTTACAGGGGCACTGAGCCTACAGGCAACATTCCCACTTTGAGTTTGAGTTCTTTAGGCCTGAGAAGCTAGTCTCCTCGTTGTTCCATTTATACGATCTTGGAGTCCTAAACCTGAGTGACTAATGGCAGAACAGCCACAGAGTGCTGCTCCCTTATTAAGGCATTACACTGGGGGTGGATCTGCACAGCATGAGAGCTGACCCTGACCAACGGCAGTTCTGAACCCTTGGACCACGACTCTGTCACATAAGGCAGGCATATGTTGCTCAGGTGAGAAACTGTCATTACAGGCAATCATAAAGCACTAGGGAAATCAGAGGCAGGTGGGATTTGCTTGTAAATGTTGCCGAAAGAGGTAAATTTTTAACAGAATTTGGGAGGAATAAAGGGTTACAGACCATTGCCGAGGAGTGGTCAGAACATATTGAGTAAACAGAGAGGGTGGGAGAGGAAGGAGCCGATTAATCATAAACAGGCCCCGACTGGAGCCCAGAGGAGGCCAAAGGCAATGGCAAAGAAGACTCGGTGGTTGTGCAGGAGATGGACGTAGAGACAGGCTAGGCTGTCCCCACACTACCCAGCACTCCCCTGTGCACTACAAAATGACCTTTAGTGTAGAAGTTGGAGCAGTCTCTTCAGTCTCTGTTCCTTTCAGGCTTAAAAATGAGCTGAAAGAGGGAGCTTTTCTTCAGGGTCACAAGAATCAACAGAAACAAACACCAAACACGTCGACATGCTTATCCACCCAGAAGTATTACCAAAAAACTGGGACCCATGTTCATAATGATACAAAGTGGGCTTCTGTCTGCGGAGGTTGTGGCTGAATCATCTGTCCTCATTTCATAGCTCATCAGGCCTGAGAAGCCCTTCTAGACCTGTCAGCTGGGTAGTGGACACGCAGCTGACCCTTTTTCAAAACTGCTGTCACTGCAGACTCGCTGAGTGGACTGAACGTCCTTTCTGTGTGTTCATAATCTACTTCGATTCTCTTCTCACTTGACATACAGGGCCCTACTGGAGCATCTTGGCTCCCACTTTTTTGCACTGGTCATTTGGTGACACTGGCTGTAACCACCAGAGCCTGCTCATTATCTCTGGGACTCTGTGGGTCATTCAAGAATCAATGTCACCTCAATCTTCCCTTTCCTGCCTTATCTGCAGGTGTTTCTCAGCCCATTCGACTTCTCTTCCACACAGAACTATTTTTTTCTTAAAGCTTAGTGCTGCTGTTTTCTTGAGTGCTTGAACCTCTCTATTAACTCTCATGTAGGCAGCTTGAATGGTTAATTACTATTAATTTTTAAAGAGTAAAATTTTCAACCCCAACATCATTTTTCTAATAGTAATGTTTTACAGTTTCACTGAACCAACTATTCATGTAACAACTATTAATAAAAGACAGCAAAGCAAGAGCACATGAAACTTTTCAAATTATCTTAAAAGTATAGGCAAACATCATTTTCTGTAGCAACTGACAAGGCCTAAATGTTCTTGAATAAACTCAACCATTAAAACTACAACCACAAATGGCTTAAATCTATATGCTCTATCATAAGTACTTACATTTCTATTTAATTTTATGTCGTGTTGGGGGGAAATAACCTTTTGGCAAAATATCTATCACAGAATACTATGAACAAACCCTCCACAGGAAAAATATGTTGATACTACTAAAAGTCCCAAGATATTTTAAAGAAGAAAATAGAGACTTTTCTCTAATTTGCTAAGGTAAAAGTTCCCATTTAGATCAGAAACGTGATTAATGTTTCTTTAATATATGATCATATGGAAATAAACTGTTTGGAGCTCTACACTTCTAAATGAATACAAAGCAGTAAAAAGGCAATGACCTACTACTGTGATTTCATGATTTAATGCTTTTAAATTGGGTGGCAGCATAATTTTTGAAAAAGCTTTTTATGTTACTCCCGTGTTTTGGTTAATTTTGTACTCCAACTGCGAATGGCATATGTTCATTTGTGTTACTCCTGCATTCTGTTGGGGCAAATAATGAAGCATTTATAGAAACACAGCCAACTCCTTGAGTGAGGTACACGGCAAATCAGATTAACTCTGCAAATGCATCGCCCGTTCCATTTATCTTTGTTGGGAGGGGAATCCAAAGAACAGAGTGAAGAACTTTGTTAGAATAACTCACAACATAGTGCTTTTTGCAGTCTTCGGATCTTGATTGCTGTACGGTAGGCAGAGAAACGTACGTTATTCAGGTCGGCTGAAATGGAAGAAAGAAAAATTTAAAAGTGTGCTTATGATTTGACTTCCACGGAATGCTAAAAAATGTATTTGCTTACTCTGGATGATGGAAATCATTGTGTCTATCTGCAATAAAAAGCGTTCTCCTAAATTTCCCATCTATTTAGGAAAATAATTAAATGGTGGTTAGCCCCCAATGGAGACACATTTCTAAAAAACTCTGTGCAGAAAATACCAAAGTGGGGCTGGGGATGTGGCTCAAGCGTTAGTGCGCTCGCCTGGCATGCGTGCGGCCCGGGTTCGATCCTCAGCACCACATACAAAGATGTTGTGTCCGCCAAAAACTAAAAAATAAATATTAAAAATTCTCTCTGTCTCTCTCTCTCTCTCTCACCTCTCTCTTTAAAAAAAAAAAAAAGAAAAAAGAAAAGAAAATACCAAAGTGCAGTGCTTCGGCACGCTAAGTTCTTCAAATGAAGGAGATCAGAACATACCCAGAAGAGAGGATTTCTAACCTTCTCCATTCCTTCGGACTCACATGCCTCTTTCTCCCCTGAAGCAAGTCGCAGAAAGCAGAATTCCTGTCCTTTGGCAAGCTATGGAAACTAGAAATTTTCTTCTCCAAAATAAGACATAAAACCTAGAAAGATCAGTCTCTGATCTTCTCCCTCCTTCCCTGAAGACTCTCACATGAGGTGTCTTGACCAATATGTGGAAGGAAAAAATGCCACTCAGAGGCCAAGAAAAATCTGAACAGAGAGGCCCCCAAACTTCCCTCTCAGTCTATTACCATTAAGTTGGACCCTTCTGTCTAATCACACTTGTACGTGGCTGTTGTTCTTCATTAGCCTAGGCATAAACATGGAAAGTTTCTATTCCCCAGGAACTTTGGGTCTTCATTTCTCAATACCCTGTGTTATATAAAACTTTAACTAAATGTATTTGTTTTGCTTTTCTCTAGTGAATGAACCTGTCTGTGTTGCAGGAGCATCAACCACAACCCTCATGACAGATGAGCAAAGGGATTACACCTTTCTGGCCTCATACAGGAAAAGAAGAAAGATGAGGAAAAGGAAGCCCAGTGACTATTCAGACCTCATACACTCCACTCCTGCTCCAGGGGTTCTCCTCCAGGGCACTGTCCCTAAGGACAATTAGTTGTCTGTCCACCAAGCTATCTCAATACTCATAAAGCTGATCTATTCTACACTCCTTCCATTTTATTTGCTTCTTCTGACCTTCTATGAATCTGGTTGAAATGATTCTATGATCAATATTTACATCTTTTAAATAAAGGCTACTCTAATTTCTTCTGTTCCCTAAAGTCAGAGAATCAGACACTAGCAGACTTACAGGGAAACTCATATAACATCAAAATTTGGCCCCCTCTCTTTCAGACTAAGCAAACCAGTGGCTTTTCTCTTGTTTATTTGACTTTTGCACTCAATTTCCTACCAAATGAAAGCTCATGCAAGAAGCCAAATGCTTAAGAGATGTGTATGTACTTGTTGAAGTGGGAATGGGAGGATTAGGATGCTTGGTCCCTCTAGCATCGTCTTAGTTACTCAAAGGGAAACTTTAAAAATTACTGGACCAACCTGAAGGAAACAGGCCAAGTGATCGACTGAAATCCATAGTTTATAGCAATTAAAACAAGAGCATCTAATGTGTTTTCTTCCATTTTTTAATATTAAAATGAATCTAGCTGTTCATGACTTAAACAAAATAAAACTGGGTAAGATAATTTGATAAAATCTGCTAAATAAAAAGAGAGCTAAAAGCAAATTTAAAGCAGTGGATTGGAGGTTTCTGTTTTGGGAGTCACTGGGTATTGCACCCAGGGATGCTTACCCACTGAGCCACATCTAAAGCCCCCCCCCCTTTTTAAAAATATTTTATTTTGAAACAGAGTCTCACTAAATTGCTTAGGGCCTCACTAAGTTGCTAAAGCTGGCTTTGAACTCATAATCCTCCTGCCTTGGCCTCCTGAGTCGCTGGAATCACAGGCCTGGGCCACTGTGCCCAGTTGTTTGTTTGTTTGTTTTGCATGCAAAGCCAAAGTTTAAGATGACCCAATATGAGGGAGGTAAAATGTACAATTACATTCCCCCTAGTAAATGTACTCTTGCTCTCTTTCAACTAATATGTTCACAATACCTATTTACTGTACTGCCTTTAGAAGTTCAATTGCTTTTCTTTTGGGGGGGGTGGGACTGGGGAGTGAACCTTGAGGCCCTCTACCAATGAGCTGCATTCTGAGTCCTTATTTTTTGTTTTAAGGCAGGGTCTCTGTAAGTTACCCAGGCTGGCCTCAAACCTGTGAGCCTTCTACCTCTGCAATTGCTAGGATTCCAGGTGTGTGCTACCTTAAACTGCTTTTAAGTGTCAATGACATGATTCTTTTCATATTATATGCCAGATAAGAAAAACGAGTGACTAGTTTCCTTTGAAGAATATACAGCTCTCACCTATTCAGGTTAATTCCTTGCTATTAAACAAAATAATACTAACCAAGGGATTGAAAGAGTTCGGTCATTTTAGGATGATCCCAACAGGTCGTCTGTGTTTGATGGCTGGGGGAAAAAAAAGAAAAATTCCCAAAATAAGCAAAACACAACAAAATATAATTCACAAATAAAACACACAAACAGAATTTTCCAAAAAATTTTATACAAACATGAAAAACAATTATTACTCATTAATGGAACATCAATAAGAAAGTTCATTTGAGCAACTATGTTATGAATAGACACATGAAAAGACTTTTGTTTTTACCCATGTCAAAAAGAATTGCAACTACATATTAAAACGTAGATATAAAGAATGACTGTCACAAATCCTTTGGCCCCAGGCTTGATCAACCCACAGTCGAGGATAATTCCACTCCAGTTAAGCAGATATAGATTCTCGTTCAGAACAAATCCTCTGACAGCAGAAGTGCTGTGAAGAATCACTACACTTTAGAAGTCTTCATTGAATTTCTAAAGACTGAGAAATGAAGAGTTTAATTCCGAATAAACCTCCACCTCTCGGTCTATGAGGATCCTTGCTCTTCAACCCGAGGTCTCTTTCCTCAGAGCAAATCTGCTCTTTCACCCCTTTCTGGGATTCTGGGCATTACACCTTTCTTCTTTTGACCTTATGCCCCTCTTTATGCCCCCTTATTTCAGTTTCCCTCAGTAAACAGTATTATTATCTTTCTACAAATTGAGCCACTTTACTTGGATCCTTATTCTTCACTTTAAAGCACATTTTCAGTTTTGTTTTTTTCTGTAAATTCCAAAACTAACTCATATATCGGTTGGAAGTCTTTGAGGGAATAAGATAAGGGTAAAACTGGTAAATGTAGTGTTTAAATTAGGTCCCTTAGTGTGTGTGTGTGTGTTAAACAGCTCATAACTTTGATGGGCTAGTGGCCTTGTATTTAAAAATAGCTTACTCTCCTTTATCTAGGTCAGAATAGATTAATAACATTTAATAGTACTCCAAAGACTTCTTAGATGACACTCAATTCTGTTTAGTAAGCTAAGTGAAATAGCACACTATATAAGAAAGATGATATTAAAATATTCATAAAAGCAAATTTAAGAAAAATTATTTGTTTTAAAATCTATACCTACACATTCTGTAAAAACTATTGGGCAGGAACTCAAGCTTTCTGATCTAAATTCTACCACACATAGTGTGGCCAAGAGCTTGGCAGAAATGCAGAATATCAGGAAGAACATCTTCTCTACCATCAACAAGAATTAAAGGACAATTTGCTAAAAATGCAGCATTAATCCAGCATGCCACCATGGGCTCCTGGTCTCAGCCTTCCAAGATTCAGTACATAACTCCTCTTGGGTTTGGAGTGATTTCAATCCCCATGACAACAGTACTCCACAGAGACAGACATCCCACCATGAGAGAAGGAACCACGGCTCAAGGACCAAACCAAAGGTCTCATTAAAGCAGGGCCAGACTTTATAGATCACAAATAAAAGGATGCTCCCTCTAGAATCACAGGTGTGCAGCTTCACCTCACACAACCCCTGTGGAACCAGAGGGGGAAATACTACCATCAGGTCAGCAGAGGACCAGGAATTCAAGGCGAACATTCCTTGCTAATGGCTCTCTTGAGTAACGCCACTGTGTACCAGTAGCTGAGGGAACACACACACACACACACACACACACACACACACACATTTGGCAAACAGATGGAGACAGGGAACCAGCATCTCCTTTCGTGAATTCAATACCAGTTGATTCATTAGGCAGAACTGTCAACGCTGAAAATAAATACAGCTTCTGGTTGCAAAAGTAAAACTGCAGCTTACAAAATAACAGTTAAAAAAAAGAAAAACTAGTAGATGCTGTTGGCCGCTAGGTTTCTTTTTTTAAGAGGGAAGAGAGGGTTAGAACAAAACCCACAATGAACCTAAAGGCTCAAAGTATTTGAATAACTGCAGATTGCTCAGCAACTCTTGCCAAAATGCTTCCAATTTCTCCCAGAGTAGGCAACCAAAACAGAATCAAAGTGGCGCCCCCAATCCCCCAAATAACAACAGCCAAGCTTCCAGCTAATCTAAAATATGAGATGGGAGTGGAGCTTAATATTGGGCAGCTTGATAAACTAGCATATAAAATTATAGATTTGTTACTAAAAATCTTATTAAAAGGCAATAGGTACAGGAATCAGTACAAGAAAAAAATGAAAAATTAAATAAAGCAGTTAAATCTAACAAAGCGGTTAAGTCCAAAATCTATGAAGCAAACAATAGTGAGAATAGCTGCCATCCAAGGCGGGTGCCCAGACATCCCAGCTTTGCCTTTGTAGCCACAGACTGCAAAGGCCTTTGATGGGTGCAAAAAATTAGAGGTTATATGTTGTGAGGTGTGCCCCAAGAGCTCATGTATGAGACAATGTAAGAAGTTTAGAGGAGAAATGAGTTACAGAGCCTTAACCCAACTGAAGGGTGTGGCTGGAGGAGGTAGGGTACTGGGGCATGGCTTTGTAGTATTAATTTGTATTTAGTGAGTGGAGATATCTCCCCGCTTCCTGATTGTTATGCATGCCACTTGCCTCCACCATAATCTTCCAGGATGCAGAAGACTGCTATCTATGGATTTGAGTACCTCTGAAACTATGAGTCCCCAAATAAAGCTTTCCTCCTCTACAGTTTTTCTGGTTAGGTTCTTTAGTCACAACAGAGAAAAAGCTGACTAAAACAGTATCCTGTAAAGTTTAAATTATCTTTGAGCTATTTTAAACTCTGTACACTGAAGAAAAGTGATAATAATGCATGTTTTATGTCTATGGATATGTAAATTGTGTCCCTGGAATGCAACTGGCTATTGCTGGGTGGATACAGACTACTTAGTCAGCCTTACATCTTTATGTAAATTCGTCTCAGGGTTCCTTATTTGACTCTAGAGCTGTACTACTTTGTCTTCTCCTTGGAGTCTGCTGTAACTTCTGTTTCTATCTTATTAATGAGTCAAATGTAATATCTGACTCATGCTGTTTATGTGTTTGCATATATTTTGTGAATTATCCTTCAACATCTGTGACAGTCCTTCTCTATACTGGACTCTATACAGGACTTACATGTCAGTATCTTGATATGATTATTAAAAGTGCCCCTTTACTCTTAAGTTTCCCACTTGGGATAATACATAATCCCCACACTTTATGGGCTTCAAAGAAATATCACATGACTAAGATTAATAAACAGGATATGCCTCTACTTGTTATTATTCAGAATAATGTACTCTAGGAAGCCATAGAAAGTAAAATACAAATAAGACAATATACAAACAAAATCCCAAAGGCTGCATAATAGAACGGCCTACACGAGGCCATGAACCAATAACAAAGCACAGATACTTTTGATCAATTGGGAAGATACTGATTTCTGGGCAAACAACCTCTCTGGGAAAGATATTTCTAAAACCCATTAGTTTTCACTAGACTAGTCTTATTTTTTCCCCCTGAAACTTTAGAAGACAATCAGAAAGCATCTTACTTGCCCCAAAACTGACATGTAGCTAAATATACTCATTATTACCTAAATAGTTTTATGCTTCTACTGGATTCTGTGAAGTTTGCTATTTATCACTTCATTCCAATTATAAAGATAAAGGCATATCAGAAAAAAATAAAGGGGAGTGAGTTAATGAAAAAATACAAATGTGAGAAAAAGAACTAGTATATTGTTCGGCAACAAGACAGTGACAGAGAAACAGCCTTCCTTGTTGTCAAGTGAGAGATGACACAGTAGGTCAGAATGTACACAGCTAATTACAGTAATAGTCTAATATTCTAGGGCTCATGTTGTGCTTTTCTATGTAGAAAACTTTTTTTTTAAAGAGAGAGAGAGAGAAAAAATTTTAATATTTATTATTTTTTAGTTTTCGGCGGACACAACATCTTTGTTTGTATGTGGTGCTGAGGATCGAACCCGGGCCGCACGCATGCCAGCGCGCTACCGCTTGAGCCACATCCCCAGCCCGAAAACTTTTCTACATATAAAATTTTTCTACGTGTAAACTCACTCCACAGTAAAATGCCAAGATGTATGTGACAGTCCTCTCCCCATTTTACAGATAAAGGAGACTAGGGCAGGTGCTTATATAATTTGCCCAAGGTTATGTGCAAGTAGTAGAAACGGGATTTAAACACAGATGGTCTGATTATAAGCCTGCTCTCTTGAAATGGAAATATATTTTCAAAATTAAGGTTTAAAAGTATTTTTTGATGAATCTATCCAAATGTAAACCCACAGTCCATCATTATAATCATTACAAACAACCTCATCTTCTGGCTTCTCTCTCACCCATGGCAAATCCCAGGCCTGGATCTACTAAATTACTTGCCTTTTCTGAACCTAAGCAGCTGTGGATGAATACAACTGAAGAAAATTACTCAGACTGATTTTACTTTAAATATTTGATTCAAATCTCAAATGTCCAACTTCTTGGTAATTGCACTACATTCCCTAATAAACTTGCTTTCTCAGAGTCTAAGTAATTTCCAAGTAAAGCCTTCTTTCCCATACCAAAACTAATTTTCCCTCCCTGTTTTAGTATCATTTGACCTTACCCCCACACTTCATTGAAAAACTAAAAACCACTAGATTAGGACTCCTTCATCTTCCTACTACCACGTCAGTAATCTTCTCTCCATCTGTCCATTGGTCTTCCTCTCTCCTGTAACTGAGAAGTATCACTGTCCTATCAACGGCCGAATCTTCCCAGATCCTTCCTGTAGAACTTTGTGCTACATTATAGAACAGTAAAGCTATTCTTGACAGAATACAAATTTTGTTAAACTGCCATATATACACATAGACACACACACACACACACACACACACACACACACCCCTCAAATTCACATTTTCCACTAGTCGTCACCCCTTTTTTTCTTCTTCACAAACAAAATAAATGATTTGTTAACTGTAAATATGTCCTTGTGTCCCACTCAATACTCAACCCACTTGTATTTGGCTTCTAACTTGACCCCTCCCTCCAAGCTGGTCCCTTCAATATTATCAAAGAGCTCCATGGTGAGACCTGAGTGGAACGGTTGCTACCCAGAAATGAGGCGAGAAACTTCCCAAGTTAGATAGTATAGTAGGTGACAGGTGCTTTTAAAAGAAATAGAAAAATGAAGTTAACTTTGAAAACATCCACATTACATCATGCCTAAAAAGTTATATCTAGGAATTAAGCAAGGGATTCTAACTAATCAATTCTGCATTCAGGTGACTATAATAGAAATAGTAAAAGCAAATTTTGGTGACATCATTTATTTGAATAATCCCTTCTTAAAGATCTAAGAGGTGATTTACTTACCTTCGGCTCAAAAACCCTCAATCTTTGTTTCACTTCATATCAAATTATATGAAGAAAATTAAGTACCCTGTGGGTAATGTCAGTCCTCACCCAGCTGTGTGTGGGCTGTGGGGTGTTGAGGGGATGCTGGGGGCAGGAAGCTTTGTGGCAAGTAACTTACAGGGTCTTCAGGTTATAGGCAACTTCTAAAACACCCCCCAAACACTTTTGACTGTCCTCGACACTTTTAAAGCCAGAAAATCTCAGACAATATTTTGGAGACATAGGAGTACATTTAAGGAAAAACAAAAAAAATCTGAATGTCAACATTTGAAGGAGGAAAAGAGAACTTTGTTCAAAATTCAGATAAAATATAAGAGCCATTCAGGAGTAGTGGTGCACACCTGTAGTCCCAGCACTTGGGAGGCTGAGGCAGGAGGATTACTTGAGCCTAGGATTTCAAGGCCTACCTGGACAACATAATTAGACCTTGTCTCAAAAAAAGAAAAAAAAAATCTTGCTTGATAGTAAAACACTATGAAGGTATAACATCTTCCCTAAAAAGTGCCATTATCTCCTCATGATAATGAAGACACACAGAATGAAAAAACAAAGTATAAGAAACAATTGGGAGTAGGTCCAAATACACAAACATGTACAGGGCTGTAAGAAATAGGCTATTATAGTACATACCAAAATACAGAAAGTCAAATATTGTAAACATGGTTGTAGAACATTGTTTCAAAACAATAAGACCAATTTTTTGTATGTTTGTTTTTAAATAGAGTGACAGAATTAATTACCTAATTTGACAAGCCAAGGTGTGAGGGATAGGTACTTGTCTCTAGGGCACTGGAAGACTGTCTAAAAGTATAAACATGCACATACTTAATAAACAAAAAGGAGCCCCTACCTCTATCGGGGCTACTTGGACCTAGAACCTATTGAGAACATTATCCCCCGCACCCAGCTCCACCACCATTTTCTGATGCTCAGACTGGGAAGGCTGAGACCTTCCTCAAGGGACCTGCAGGTCGGCTGTGAATGCACAGGTGCTGGGGAGTCTGGTATGCCCCTGACTTGCCGGAGGGTGCCAAGACCAGGGTTATGTTCACACCAAGAGTTAAATCTGTCCTTGTATCCTTTTGGTTTGCTTTTTTTGCACTTATAATGTGCACTTTAAAAAAATAATTATACTTTATCTCTTTCATTTATACACATTTTTTAAATTAGGGGTTAATTTAATTTTTTCATACAGTTACATGAAACTTTTATTGTATTACTTTACTTTATAATCAGCACAGAAAAAGATATTTTATTCATTTTAATTTTTTAACCATCATTCTGTACTCTTGTTAATTTTAGTAATAGTGTAAAACATGTACTCTTTACAAACTGAAGTTTAGGTATGTTTTTTTCTTGTCTTCATGATCCCATTGGCCATCCTCCTCATGTGGCAGGCCTTTATTTGCTGCATCCCTGATCCTAAAATCAAACTGTATAGGAAGGATGATGGTGTTATTAGAATAAAATATTCCTAAGTAATTTAGAAGATTCCAAGCCAACATTCCACTGCTTGGCCCCAGCCATGTACAGATAAATGACAGGAAAGAGAGTGCTCTCTTTTGACCTGTACTTTTGATCTGACTTCCTCTTTGAGTGGGTGAGTAAACTGTTCATGTCAGTGCTATCTTTTGAAGACACTGTCAACTCCACCTGAATGATCTCAATAACCCAGGACACTGGTAAACATACTAGAAAGCTCCTAGGGATGGTTTGTTGATTGCCAGCTGCTGCCAGGCAGGCTGTGCGCTGCTTGGTTTTCTAGCTGGCCAAGGTATGCTCATTTGTCTAAAGTTGCCTCCAAGTGCAAGAGATGTTTAGTGATCCCTAGGTGCTTACATTCTTTCACAAGGCAATTTCATTCTTACCTCCTCCTCAGCAGAGTTGGCCTCTCGAGTTTTAAATATTTATTTTCAATAACAACAGAGTCACAGAACATTTCTTAAGAAAACAGACTCTCCAGTACATTTTCCTATATTCTATTTCATTTATTTATAATTAAAACCCCAAACACAAGCTCCACAGTTACAAAGAAATTCTCAGTGTGTCCCAAGAGTTCTCTACTTTAAAAAAATCTCAAACCAAAAGGACACTATCCCTTCTCTTGACAAGGAGGAAGAAAAAAATGAAGACTGCAATGGGAAGTCTTTCAGAAAAAAATGTTATTTATTTTTCATTGTTAATTATACTTTTGTTGCACATTTTGTTCTGGGATAAGTTTTCCATAACCTTTAAAGATAAAATTCCCCCCCCCCTTTTTTTTTTTTTTTGTTGTGGTACACATGTATCTTTATTGGCATTGACTTTCATGTTAGGCAGGATATTTGAGTTTCCCGTTTGGAGCTATCTACTGTCTCCTTATTTAGGGAATGACTATTCCACCTACATTGTCTAAGCTGGGGCCAGAATTCTTCTATAAAATACTCATGAATTCTTTCCTCTACATAACACATGTAGTTTTACCAAGACAGACATATGTAGTGTAGGCAAATGACACATAGGTTTACTGGAAGGAAAAAAACTACCCGCTCCCCAAGATTTCATTTACAACTATAAACTTCTTTGTTCTTTTCTTCCCCACCCCCAACAATCTACAGGATTAAGACAGAAAGAAGGGTGCCTTGGAAAGTAAGAAGCAGATTTAAAAGAAGTTGGCAGGATTATCAATAATGGGCATAAGAATAGAAAAAAAAGACATAAAAAGAAATGTAGTAAAAAGAGGAATTTTTTTTTTTGGGGGGGGGTACTGGAGATTGAACCCAGGGGTGCTTCACCACTGAGCCACATCTCAAGCCCTTTTTTATATTTTATTTTAGAGACAGGGTCTTACTGAGTTGCTTAGGACCTCGCTGAGTTGCTAAGTCTGGTTTTGAACTCGATCCTCCTGCCTCAGTCTCCCAAGCTGCTGGGATTACAGGTATGTGCCACTTTGCCCAGGCAAGACGAAAATTCTGACTTAGAGCTACTCAAAGGGGAAGTCAGAACAAGGGAAAGAAACACAAGATCATGATGCTTACAGGTAGGATCAATTCATTATGGCTAATGCCTTACGCTTTCGTAATGCCAGCTTTAGGGAATGTGATGTACGTGGCCTATGTAATTGCAGGTTAGTAAAGTGTTCATGTCAAAACTGAATATGAGATTGTAAACTGCACTTAGAGTTCTATAAAGAATTAACGTCTGTACTGCAGATGCCATTAGGGAAATGGAGCTCTCGAACTGTTAAACTTGTGTGGGGGAAGCCCAGTCACAGGAGTAGGACAATCATTTGTACCAAGTCTAAGACTCACTGAAAAGTAAAGCATTTGGGGTTTGGAGAAGATGCTTTGGAGAGGAAAGGAGAACCATCCTTTCTACACCCTAGTCAACAGGCTCAATCACCAACAGGCTGGATGTGCAGATCACCAGCTAGGTGGCAAGACCCAGGACTTTGTTGACATCTTACAAACAGAATTCTACTTAGTGGCAGAAGTCTCCTTGCCTAGGGAATGGAGAGAGCTAGACTTCACGATTCATCTCCCCACCTCAGAACTCCTATAGGGGTCTTACGGTCAGGACTGTAGAGAGCAATACTTTCTTATCTCTAGAAAAGCACCCCAGTCCACAACAGGACCACAGTATGAAATTTTCTTAAATATACATAATAGAGATTAGCCTGTGGAAAGGCCCTCACAAAGACAGAATGACACTGGAAAAGGCTGGGATATCAGAGAAAGTAAAGGCTCTGTCCTCAGACAGCTATACACAGTGGGTACGTGATAAATGGTAACCAGTGTACAGCAAGAAAGAAAAGATGTTTGCTCATATTTTCTTCACTGTTCTTCTCATTCCTAAACATAATCTTTCCCTAGCCAAATTTTCTACGTAATTAAAAATTTCAGAATATAGGGGACAGACCTGCATAGCAGGCTAAAGCTAGAACAGTCCCTGGGTTTAATGCTACTTTGTCCACTTACTGGACATGCAATCTCAAGCAGACTCTGTGTGTACTTATTAGTTACTTATTAATGTATCTATCAGTTACTATACAGGGGCAATGATAAAACTATACTTGACTATACGCTCTTTCCTTTAAGTGTTAAAATAAATTATTCACGTAATGCCCAGGATTCAGCATAGTGTCTGACAAATCAGTGTTCAAAATGGAATTTACTATAATTATCATTATTATTATTATTTCCACTGCTTCTTCTTCTTCCTCTTCTTTTTATTCATATTCTTCTTATTATTATTATTTGCAGAATAAAATAAGAAGGAATCATATTCACAGGATTATTAATGTGACATATGAGGAAAGTTCAAACAAAAATTTTATCAATTATTATTTTTACCCCTCAAAGTCCCTGGATATTAACTTGTAGCTGAAGACATGAGTGACCTGTGCAAAACACAAAAATGAACTGGAAATTCACAATGGAAGAGATCTGGCTTTTATGGTAGTTTCATATATATATATAAATATATAAATATTATAAAGGTAATAGGAGCCAATTTCAAGGTTTCTTAAACTCATAGTACCTAAGCTGTCACTGGACTATTTTAAAAAAAACTAACCAGAGCATATCCAGAAAGTCTTCCTTGCAGGCAGCATGTATAATTAAAGATTTGTTCCAACTGAAGATACTGCTATAGTCTGGAATGTAAATATCACCCAAAGGCTCACATGTCAAAGGCTTACTCCTGGATTGGCACAGTTGGGAGGTTTTGTGTCTTAAAAGGTGGGGCCTACTGAGAGGTCTTCAGGTCACTGGGCCCTTGTGTTGAAAGGCACTCCGGGACCCCAGCCCCTTCCTCTTCTTTACTTTTGCCTCCTGGCTAAGAGATGAGAGTTTTTGCTCCGCCACCTGCTTCTCCCAACTTGAGCTCTTGCCACAAGCCCAAAATGGAGTCAACTAATCATGGACTGGAACCTCTAAAACTGTAAGCCAAAATAAACTTTTCCTCCTTATAAATTTATTATCCCAGGTCTTTTTATTATCATGGAAAAACTAACTGATATTAATAATATTCCCTTCATATTAATAATGAAGGGATTCATGCCACATATACTATTACAGTTCAGAATTATATTTTATCATTTTCTAAACATGAGTCATGGAATCACTCTCTGTATTACACTTAATATACTTAATTATACTTAAAATTCTAATAAAAATTACCTAGGAAAAAAAAAAAGAAATGCACCGGGAAGCCACCAAAGTATATTTTAACCAATGTGTAAAATTAAAATAAAAGTAATTTGTCCTCTTTTTCCTTTCAACATTTTTACTATACTCTAGCATTACAGCACATTTACAAAAGTGTGGATTTAAACATTGAAAATGAGCTGGGGTCTGCTCAGTGGTAGAGTGCTTGCCTAGCATAGTGAGGCCATGGGTTCAATCACCAGGAATGCAAGCAACCAACAAATAAAAACAAAACAAAACATTGCAAACATCTAATATTTCTACTTGAAAATTACTTTTTAGTTGGCCAAATTAATATACTAAAATTTGTCCAGGAAATTCCAACTGCATGGCAATCACGCTTAATTTCTTTTTAACATTTTTCTTCAACTCACTGGTGCAGCCATGCCAAAAAAAGGAAAGAAAGAAAGAAAGAAAATGTATATTAAAAGCCTTTCATTTTTATTAATTTGCTTATTAGTTTATTTAGAAATTAAATTTTGTTTTCAAAAACAATTCTTCATGTAGAAATACTGGCTTTTATAACTCTACCACCTAAGTGTGATGTTTCTTCTTTATGAGGAAATAAACTATTATGTTACACAAAAGAACAAGCAATAAAAGATCCTGGTTAAATAAGTTTTATAAAAACTGGAAAGTTTGCTCTATAGAGATGGGAAATTTTTAAAATATTTGAACATTGGAAAATACATCATTTAACACTGAAAGTATATATATTTAAGGAAATTCAATTATTTACTGAGGATGTAGAAGATATTTTAGGATGATTTAGTTCTAAAGGTCATCAAAAAACATTGAGCATCCTTGTGTTAAACATATGTATTCCAAACCTGGTTGTAGCTCTAGCCAATAAGATGACAGATAAACTAACTTTCAATGATGGATTGGAACTCATGAGTCTAACATGTCTCCTATGAGAACTCACAGGCTGAGCAAGAATACATCCTTACAAGATCCTATTGATCTTATAAACATTGTGAATTAGAGAAATTCTGACATACACTATTTAATCCTCAGCTATATAAAACTGATCAGACATACAGAAATCTCTTATACTAGGAGTTAACATTAAGGATGGATTTTGAAAGTCCTAAATCAAATAGAAAATCAAATGTTTTATTGTATAAAACATAAGCAAAAAAGATATTTAAGGTTAAATATTTTCTTTAGTTAAAAAAAACAAAAAATCTATCTTACTAGATTAAGTTTTTATTTCTTAAAAATAAGATGAATTTAAGGTTAAATATTTTCTTTAGTAAGAAAACAAAAAAATCTATCTTACTAGATCAAGTTTTTATTAAAAATAAGATGATAGAGGATTCTAGGAATTGAACCAATTAATTAATTCCAATAAATTTTCATATGCATCTAGATTTTATATAGTACAAGAATTAGTTTTTTATTGCTGCCACAATAAAGTCTCCATGTGTAAAATCACAACTGGCAAAATGTTCTTCTCCAGAGGTTCTACATGATTCCCATTTCCTTGCCTTTACCAACCTCTTGAAGCTGCCCGCATTGCCAGGTTCATGTTCTACTTCCTCCATCTTCAAGGCCAGCAAAGTGGCATCTTCAAATCTCTCTGAGATTTGACTCCTACCTCTCTCTTCCATTTTCAAAGGCCCTTGTGGTTACATTGCGTCTATCAGGATAAGCTCTGCAATTCTTCAGCTGATGTGAAACCTGGATTCTCCCCTGCTATGCAACCTAACATTCACAGGGATTGGATGTGGGGAACCTTTTGCGAGAGGGGCATTATTCTGTCTCACTCAGATTTATATCTTTTTTGAGGGGTGGAGGTATAGGGGATTGAACCCAGGGACACTGAGCTATATCTCTGGGTTTTATTTTTATTTTTTACTTAGACAGGGTCTCATTGAGTTGTTTATGGCCTCACTAAATGGCTGAGGCTGGCCTTGAACTTGCACTCTTCCTCTTCCTGCCTCAGCATCCCAAATTGCAGGGATTATAGGTAGGCATCACTGAGCTGGCCTCAGATATATATGTAAGCCTGTATCATTCAGTTCAAGTCAATAATTGCCTGAGTAAATTATCGTTCTCTAATACTATTACTATCATCATCATCATTCAGAAAACACATGTAATTTTTTTTAAGTTTTTAATTTGAATTAGATTATCATACCTGCAAAGATATGCCAATTTGCCCAGCCTCTAACTTCTTTCCATTCATGCTTATACAACTTGGACACCCATCAACTGGTTTGATACCTTTGTTCTCAAAATCATTACAGCTCAATATACATATATTGTGCTTGAATAAAAATATTAAAATGTCACAAGATAATGTAACATACATTGCTTACTATATTTGTTAAATGTTATGGCCACAGTTCTTTTTTTTAAAAAAAAATCTGACAACATATTTCACACTACAAGAAAAGACTCACTACCAAATACCATTTCACTAAGATTGACTTTACACACAAATTTTTTTCAGGAAGAGTAATTCCAGAAATATACATTACTAGCATTGGCATGGATTTGGGGGATACTGCATCCTGTTTTAGAAATGATGCAGAGGAAACCTGGCACAGAGATTTTTCCCAACTTGCCTAAAGTCACACATGTAATCTAAGACACAACTGCCTGATCAAGTGCATTCTCACAATTATGATGCAGTTCTCATTACACACAAAATAAGGTCAGCTATGACACCTCTCTGTATTACACTGTAAGTTAATTGCTTTACCAACTTGCACTTCAAGGGATTACAGAAGTAGTATTGCATTGTTCTGTCTTATACACTATACAGATTAAGCCAAGGACCAAGTCCTACTAAGATGCTGAGTAAATTATACAGAATTTATAAAATATCACATAAGAAGGAGAAATGATACAAAGAAAGGAGAAGCTATGTTGACAACAAAAAATGATGAGCTTCAACTAGTGCTGATGAAATTTCCTGAAGACAAAGAAAACCTATAATCAAGGACAAATATCACCCTGATTTTTAAACTTATTTCCTTCAAATATTAAATATATTATTAGTTTCCTTCAGATAACAGAACTGAATTCCGTTTTTCAAAGTTATAGGGGCACCTCTTATGTTATCAATAAAACTTTATTGTCTTGGTATCATAAAGGAGAATTAAAATCAACTTACTTGATGTAATAGGGCACTTTATTATGTGAAATGGATCTTTGCCACGGCAGCTGGACTGAAGCTGAGGAAACAAAGGGAGATGATTGGAAACACGGGTGACGCAAAAGCCTCTCACCTTAATGAAAAGCAACTGAATATAGTTTACAGCAAATCCAATGTGAGCAGCTTTGGTGTTTGAGCTGAATATCTATAATTAAGAAATGCACTAAGCCAAACAGAACAGTTCTGAGATTCATTTGAAGTGAGGGAAGAAACAACACCACTTCAATTTCTAATTCCAACTAACTGAACTGGTTAAAAATACTTCCTCAAAACTCAGGTTTTATTGTTTATAATCACTGTACTTTAAAACTTAGTGCCATCTGGAAATTGTATACATTTTATATTCAGACTAGATTTATATATCCAAACTAGATTTCTCCAGCCTGACTTTTCCAGATCACTAACAATATTCTTTACTTTGCATCATGATCACAGGCATGGTTATTGGATACAGATGGCATTTAAACAAATTCAAATACATGACATAAAGGAAAAATAAAAATAGGCAAAGGGTTGTAAAGAACCCAAGCAATCATCTGAGCAGAAGTGCAGATACTTTTTATCATCTGAAATGCACAGAAAGCATAGTCTTCTACTTTTGCAGCAAAAATTACTATGATTGAGATTGTATGTCTTTTAACTAAGTTGCTTAATTTTTTTACAATTCCATTTACTTTTTATTTATGAAAACTGTTTTTCCTACACTAAACCAATTATTTTATGACTTATTGAAGAACAGTAACACATGTGAATCTTGAACTATGAAAGAATTTTGCTAAGTGAACTAGTAAATAAAATCAAATACAAATTTGTAAATATCACTAGACCTTCATGTAGTCAGTTGTCCCAATGATTTTTTTTCTGAATTTCATATTACATTGATAGCTTACAAATATATAGCATTCTAAACTTTGCTAAGCAGTTTCAAACCTATCTTTTGTTGGAAAAGCCAGCAAGATACATATTAAAGTCCCATGTGATAGGGAGCTAAACTCATCAAAGTAAAATAACTTTCCAATGAGTGTTAACTATGAAACACAGGGTGGAGCTCAGATGGGACCTCAATACTTCTGAATACTAGTCCACCAGGTTTTCTTCCTCTTTATACACGTAAGCACTCTCTTCTCCAACAGGGTCCATGAAAGTACAAAAAGGGGATGAAAATGAGGAACTAGGTACATTAAGTTTCTCATTAGCACCAACCTCATTTCAGTGTTGGACCAGGCTAATGGGTCAGTTTTTCTGTTGTGCCTAACTAGACAGGCTTCTTTTATAACAGTGGCTAAACTCCAAAAAATATAATAAAGCCAAAGATTGTAAGCAGCAAGGGATAATAATTATAAAATTTACTAATTGGGATTTTGTTTATACTTCTCCATTCATTTTAATAATTGTTTTGATTTGAGTAACTTCCATTTCCTGGGACCATCAGCACTAGACAATAAAAGGCCATGTGCTTGAATTTCTCAATATTTCATTTCTTAAAGAATGTGAGCTTAATTTCTTTAATGAAAGAGTGGGTGTGAGGTGAAAATGTAGGGTTTCATTAATGTAAACAGATAAGTGATCTTTAGAATTTACAGTCTCAATTATTTTTGTCAATTCCCCTTTAATTTTGTGTTTTACATGCTATTAAGTTTAAGAAATCTGGAGTGCTTAATACCTAAAGAGTATACTGTAAATTTATTTATATTATCAATACTGATGATACTCAAACTAAAAAACGCATTCTGACCCAGAATACCAGGAAGGACTACATATTGATCAAAGATGGAATACCTCACGGCTCAACTTTGAGAAGCTAAAGAGGAGTATGTGTGAATGACAGAGGAAGATTCTCACAATTGTGACAGAAGAGGTCTACCTCTAATCTCAATTAAAGCAGTAAAAAGGATTAAGAGGAAATACAAATGTAATCAATTTAGTTGAGACATGGAATTATACTTCATTTTTCTCTGTGATTATTGATATAAAGAAGTTGTCATGATTGAGAAACACACTTTGCCCTCAGTTTTAAACTTTACTCAAATGGAATTAAACAAATTGCTTTCTTACATATATTTGCCAAAGGAAATAAAAGAAAAGGAGTTAATATTTACTGAAAGCATTTGTGCCAAGAACTGAGCTAGCTTCTTTGTGTAACTTGATATGCTTTTTCATTTAATTCTCAAGGTAATCAGAGGATAGATATTGGTATTTTAAGACCAAGAAATTAACTTTCAGAAATTCACAGGTCTTATAAAAGGCACAGTGAATATTTAAACTCAATCTGGGTAACTCTAAATTCTAGACTCTTTAGTATCCTCAGCAGTGAATAATAAATAAAATACAAGCTCAGATTATTTATTTAAGATCTCATGGACTGTACATAAAATTGAAAATTCCAGCTGGAGACTATTTCATAAAAATCTACATATGTGCTTTGCTAAATCCGTAATACTTGCCCAGAAAAATAGCTGAGTATGAATGCAGCAAGTCTAATAAACCAAAATATTCTCATTTAAAGATTTATAGAGAATTTTTTGTAACTTTAAAAGTTACAGGTGTGGTTTAAACCAATAAGCACTTTTATAAAGGAAAAATCATTAATATCTTAAAATATAAAAGTGGATTTTTTGTGTGTGAAAAGGTCCTAATCTTTGCATATGTCAAAACATAATGACATAATACTATACTAATGGTGACATAATACTATATTACTTATCATAACAAATGGCCAGGTGCAAAACCATATCTAGAAACAAACTCATTTGTGTCTCCCTTCAACTATCTAACAGTTATTATCACACTGTAACAAATAATAAGCAATAAATAACACCTTAATTAGTGTTAATATCTCCTTACCTAACAAAAGAACATGACTTCTCCAGTGAAAGTGGAAGAATATGCTAATTCATTCAATTAACGATTACTCAAATTTATTAGTACTTACTAGAGAGAAAATGCTGAGAGGATGGTCCAAAATCTCTATGGGCCTCCTGAAGCTGTTTAAGGTGATCCTCCACAGAAACCTACACAAACACACACATGCCAGATGAAATAACTTGATTTTAAGACAATGTCTTTAATAATATTCTTGATTTAAGTACTACAGTAAGTGATGCTATCATCCAAGATATTACTGACTATATAGATTCCTTCTCTACCTCTGGTATCAAAATAAGAGTATGACCATCAGCTTCTGGTATCTAGTAACAGTTATTAATGCCAGGTACTCTTCCAAGAAATTTCTATGAATAAACCCTTTCGATTCTCTCTCTCTCAAAAAAAAAAAAAAACATATTAGATAAGTATTCTTTGGTTACCATTTTACAAATGAAGAAACTGAGACACAAAGACTTATCCAAGAAGTTAAAAATAGCAAGTGGCAATGCTAGCATTCATACCCTGGTCATCTGGTGCCAGAATCCATGCCCTGTTAAGATAACCCCTTTTCAGGCTGTATGCAGCTTCTAAGGCACCTTAAGACAAGTTATGGTCATGGGATTAGAGACTACTCATCTGTCTTTTATTTAAAAAAATGGTAAAAAGTAATATGGAAAGCACATAAAAAAGAAGCCTACAGTACTCCAACAGGAAAAAATAGATGGATAGATATGTATGCAGACAATAGAGAGATGAATGACTGAGTGAAACGAAAGAAAAGAAACACAAAACATAAAGACAGGTAAGTATGGAATGTCTTCTGATTTTCTGAAAAGTTTGCATCTGATCATTTCTACCTAGGAATAGGAAACCAGTAGACTGATGTCCTCTATGCTTGCACAGAGTCTACCATGAGTTCTCCACATTATAAAAATGCAAAGTTGTTATACTGAGAAATGAAACGCATATCAATAATGATTGCACACAGCCTACTGACATTTCTATTTCTGTTTCCCTGTTCTTTGTCTATGCAGTGCTAGTCAGCTGATCCATGTAGATTGACAACCTTATTTTCAGCTGCCTTTAAATGAAACTTGTGTTTATACTGAAGACCTGAATAAGTCAGCTGTTATTAGTGGGCAACTTGTGTGTGTGTGTCTCAATGGGCAGCTCTGGTTTCTCCTGGTTAGTTATTTAAAATGCTTTAGAATGTACTTTATTAAGATAAAAAAAATCAAAAGACATACTTTCTGAGTAAAGATGCGATTCCTGAAATTTAACAACACAACCTGCTAGCATACCTTTTTCTCTTCTTAGCCAACCTACAACTAACATCCAAGCTCTAGCAGTTACCAGGACCACAGGAAAGAGAGAGCATTCTTTAAAAAGAATGCTCTTTTTAAAACATAACATATACCCATAAAAGAAACAGAATGAGAAGTGAATCATGATGGGCTACAGGACTCTGCACATGAAGATAATGAATTACAGAAATAGAGCAGAAGAAAAAAGAATAAAGGTCAAACATTTCTGTAAGCATATATGAGTTTAATTGATTTTTGTCTTACTAATCCCAGATTATTAACACTTTTTGTGAACATAGAAAAGTCTGTGAAAAACTGCACACTCATTTGTGACCTCTTCAATTACATTAAAAAAAAAATGCAAACCATTGGGTATTTTGATATTTGAATTAATGGAAGAAACCTACTATACTATATTATACCTTTCAAATAAAATGCATTGAAATTACATGCTCATGTTGTTAGATACCTTAGGCCCAGACTATACAGAAAATTAGTAATAATTATTTCTCCAATCTTATACTCTTATTAACCTACTAATTTTCAGAGGGGAAATGTGATTATTATGATTTCTGGGGACTGGCCACTAAATGTAACACAGTGCACCAAGACTGAGCCATAAATTCTTAATTGGAATGTAGAGTTGTATAGTGGTTTGCCAATGGTGATACCTGGGGACACTCAAAAGAGGTGTCTGTGGTAATTAAATCTAAAATGAGCAAGTAAGGTCTAAAGCCATTAAAACAACTGCAATAGAACAGCTCAGCTCTAAGAGCTAAAGTTTTTTTAATGTGCTATCTGGAAAAACTAATGCATGATACCTAAATAGCAAACCAGTCAAAAGAAAAAGAATGAAAGCTTTCTTAATTTTTCAAAAGAAAAATAATACAAAATTAAGATAAGAGAAATGACTCTTTATGAACCATTCTAGGGAAAATATTTCTGTGGCCTTCTATAGATTCCAATAACTGTGATTTATTTGATCCTATACAATTCTCTATAAATACCATATTGAAAGCACATAAAAATTGTATTAAAATCTATATTCATACATAAATGAAGTGCTTGGATTCAAGATACCAAAAGACAAATTCTTAATGTTCTCACTTGTTCAATTCATTATCAGATACCATCAAGAGAGAGATGACAGGATGTGGTGGAATGTGAGAAGGGGTTTAAAGAGAACCCAGGTTGCAAGCTGTGTCATGAAGAGGATAAGCTGATACCTGTAAAAGTTTCCATCGCATATTAAGGTCATCCAGCTGGCGAGACATCTTAAGAGATGGATGCAGGTCAAGTGGAGATAGTTGGCTGGACAAATCGTTCACTGCTTTAACTTTTAAGTTGATTGGTGCGATTTCTTCTCTAAACGCCTGGAAGAAACAGACCCCGCCCCCCAACAAACACACACACACAAAAATACATCATTGAAAAAGACTATAACCAAAGCTAGAGTTTCCAACTTTCTATCACAGACAATGGTAAGGCCCGATCAGATCTGTCAACTGGAGTTGCCCACTAAGTAACAGCGGCTTATTCAGGTCTTCAGTAACTCGAATGACCCGCCAGAGTCACGCTTTTTAACACAGAGCCTTTCAATATGTGTGCGAAGGGAAAAATTATAATGCAGCCTCATGTAGATGATTATGCATTTGCTTCATAGTCCTTATTGAATGTAAATCTGAATGGAAGATGTTTGCCTTTATTGTCTACTTTACTAATTTCTGGTCTACATTGTATCTTTCATTTTCTTTCATACTCCTCCTTTCTATTTTAATATGGTGACAATATTTTCTTCATCTGATTCAGTAAGTTAATTTCAATGTGTTTTCACTTATAATTAAGTTAGAAGGTCAGTGAAAACAACTTTCCTGATCAAAGACCATGCCCAGTCCACACTGCAGAAGTAGCCTCTGTCCCTTTCACAGTCGTGGATAGCCACTGTCTGTGATTGGTGGCGGGCAAGAGGAGCAGAGCAGATAGGAAAAGAGGCAAATGAGTCCTAGAACTGACAGTTGGCTCTCTGAGCACAGCAGAGAGACCTAGTAGGTGTAGGTGTCAGGGATGTATGAGAACAGGGGAAGAAAAAGAATTTTGGAACAATGATTGTCTTTGAGAACAAATAATGAGAAGGTTTTTCTCCATTTTCCACATAATCACACCTACTTCTATGTTACATTCCCCTTGCCCAATGAGTCAAGAGGTCCTGTGGATCCTCTTAAAGACTCATCCTAGGTCCTCTACCCCTCAAGAAAATTCTGAGGCCTCTCCCTCTACAGCCTTTCCTAAAGACCCCTTTCCTGTGTTCTTGGGACATTCTCTCTGGTCTCTTGAACTCAGTTAGGACTATAAGCAAACACACAAATTGGGGTTTAGGGTGGGCCATTTTGATTGGCTAAGGCCATACTGAAAGAATTGTTAAACATTTGAATATCAATCCTTATGAGAGCACTTACTGCCTCCAACAAAGAAAGAGAAGCTTGTCTGGAACAGCATTCGGCCCAAGACTTGCAATGCAGGAGGACAGAATTCATTTCTATTGATAGAGGCCTCCAAAAATGATGTTGAGGTGAGATTAAGCCAGTACAGAATGGTGAAAAGAGCTGCGTCATTTTAATTCTGGTATAATAAGCATCTATTAGCACTAGCCCTCTGGTTTTATCACATCTCCATTTCCCTCTCCTTACAGGCATGTACTTATGAAAGCTTTTTTATTTTTTTCCTTTGCCACTCGAAGTTGAGTTAATAAAATAAAATTTAAAAATCACAGTGTTCTGAAGAAAATAAAGATCTGTTAACACTATAGTCTTAATTCAGCTTCTTCCTGGTACTTATAAAAAGAAAACTTTCTTCCCTCCTTCCCTCTTTTCTTCTTTCGAGCTTTTCTTGTTACCTTCCATAACTCCCCCTTTCTATAGCATGCCACCCTAAAACATGCTACTTTGACATATTTTGAACTAAAAATATTTTTAAAAAATAGCAGGTAAAAAAGTGTACTCTGACCCTCCAATGTTTCTTCCTGAAAGTAGGAGACAAGCCCTCATGGAAAATGCTGAGCAAGAGGAAAGTAATTTTCATCATCAATGATGAAGATTCAGATTATCAAAATTCTGCACAGCAGACTTTGTTAAAGTAATTCATCCTCCTTGAGTTTCCCCACATAATTTAATCAATTTCCACAACTGCTTCATTTTGATCAATTTAAAATGAAATTATTTAGGTTTTGCCAGTTCTTTGGGTCTTCAGAGTCCCAAGAGAAATGGCCAAAACCCTACATACACCAACATATAAAAAGCAGGAGGAATAAAAGAAACCCAAAAAGACACGTGAATTACTGCAGTACAGAAAGAGTTTTGTGGCAGTTTTTGTCTATTCTTGCAGATGCTGGTCTTTCATGGGTGACAGAATGTGCACACAGAGTTAGAAGCACAAATTACAGTTAAATTAACAGAAAAGCAGTTGTGTGGTAAGAGAGGCCTTATAGTTCCATAAAGGATTTACAATTAATACTGAAGTATGGGACAGAGGGAAGTGTGGGTGACGGTAGGGAAAGGCCTAGGGTTCCTCTAAGATTCTATTTGAAAAAATTGTGGGACTCAAACCTCCATTTACATGGAAAAGCTAGAGAAACTGGGTTCCTCCAGTCATGATGTTTACTGTGTATATCAGTATTCTCTCCGTGGATACCTTGGAAGACTTCAGAAATGGAATCAGCTTTTTAAATCAATGTCTCCTCATTTTTAGGTATCAAAGATTACCAATGAATATCTAGAAAGTAGTCTGAGATTTATATAATTTTAACCAATAACTAGTTTTATTTCAAGAGGTAATAAAGGGCTTTTAAAAATAGATTATAACTTTAAGACAGGTGTTTTAAATCTGAAAGAACAATAAAGAGTTTAAATGTTTTCTCTCTAATAATGATTTTCTACAGCAATCTGGAAGTGAGAACATGAAAAGAACTTTGACAAACAAGGTTTTTTGAGTTTTGTTTTATGACCAAGAGGACTCTTTTATCAAGAAAGTTTATCTTTTGCTTTTTAAGAGTTTCCAAATTAAAGGGCTTGAAATAAAACAAGTTGTAAATGCTTTCAGAAATGCCATGTGTTCTAGGATAAAGAACCAATTTATCATGTTTTGACGGCACTTTTCCTATAAGAGAATAAGAGTCTATGTGGCCCTCCTTGCTATAAAAACAGAAACATCTGCCAGTATCAAAGGTGCTAACTGCAGCTTGTTGGCAGGTGTGAATCTCAACCGTCTCCTGGTGGAAGGTGTATATTCTGCAAACAAGAATGATTAAGGACGATTTTAGGGAGTTGAAATTATTTGATTATCCCCAAAGATTTTGGTATCCAGTTGCTTTGACATATTTTTTAATATTTAGCAATAATCAGTACTTATTTTTCTCCAGCTGTAGCTTTAACAGTATTTGGGGTACACTTTAAGTACCTATAAAATATCACAGATGTTGGATTTATTTTATTTGGCTTAATGACACTTAATGAGTTCTTATTGGGGCTGGGGATGTGGCTCAAGCGGTAGCGCGCTCGCCTAGCATGCGTGCGGCCCGGGTTCGATCCTCAGCAGCACCACATACCAACAAAGATGTTGTGTCCGCCGAGAACTAAGAAAAAATAAATAAATGTTAAAATTCTCTCTCTCTCTCTCACTCTCTGTGCTCCCCTCTCCCTCTCTCTCACTCTCTCTTTAAAAAAAAAAAAAAAAAAAAAAAAAAAAAAAAAAATGAGTTCTTATTTTCTTTCCTCCCAATAAGATTGCTAAATATTTTAATCCACAGTGTACTTCTTTCAATTAAAATATTAACTGTTTCTTCTCTAGCTTTTCCATGTAAATGGAGGTTTGAACAAAAGGATTTGGATATAGAGGTGGGTTAATTCCTTTAAACAAATAAGATTTACAACTCCCAAACTTTGGGGACTGTAATAATTCCAGATACAATTTTTATTTTTCCTCCAACACTATCATTGTCTTATACACTGAAACTTTCAAATTCAAATGGGTAATTTCCTGCTCTAAAATATGTGCAACAAATATACTTTTTT
The DNA here is from genome assembly GCF_052094955.1 of Ictidomys tridecemlineatus. Lineage (NCBI taxonomy): Eukaryota > Metazoa > Chordata > Mammalia > Rodentia > Sciuridae > Ictidomys > Ictidomys tridecemlineatus. The sequence goes on from NC_135484.1 coordinate 20,878,414, forward strand.
TTAGAAACCACTGACTTAAGGATTTCTAATTCTTAAACCATCTACAACAATAAAAGAATTGTGCAATTTCCAGAGGAACTATCTTAATGGCTGTGTTTTCAGTATGTTCTCTTAAACTTCTATCCATTTATGGAAATGGTTTTAGGACACTAAGGTTGTTGGAAGAGGTCTATTTAATTCAGGGTAGATGGACACTTAATATAACTACATTGAAAAGTAGCAAACATCATAACTATTTTTTTATGTTTAAAATTTACTATGTAACTTTTAGAGCTTTAAATTAAAATAGTCTGTCAATTTTGTGTTTAAACTGCATTAGTATAAGAGAGGTCTTTGAAATGAAAGAGTAGAACAACAGCAAAAAATCAAATAAAACACATGAGAACTACCACTGCATAGCTACATTCAGTTTGAGCAATTACCTTCAGCTTGTTATCTATAAAATAGGCATGATAATAACAACTGTCTCCTTGGGTTGGTATAAAGATTAAAAGAGACACACATGTAAATTGGCTAAGAACAATTCTTGGCACATAGTAAGCCTTGATAAATGCTAGCTATTGTTATCCTTTTGTCTACAAAGACATGTATTTACTTACGTAATTTGCCTAAGTATTCATTTAATTTTTCAGGTCTTCTATCTTTCAGCCACATGCATATAAAGGAAGAATGTCTTCCAATAGCTATACACAAAAGACATGTAATTTTTGCAATAAAAATTCCATGTGTACTGGACATTGTTAGAGGAACACTTAAGTTTTCCTTGTCTTATCTTTTGATTTGATTCATGACTACCTAACATATAGTTTAATATATTACTACAAAACCTACTACACTCTAAATCTGTTATTTGTGTCTCTTCTAAACTTCATTATGTTTTTCTCTGGAGAAGTGGGAACCAAAGAGTAGATTGTGGGTCTAACATCTTACCTGGGCATTCCTAACAATGAGTGGAATTATAGCCAAACTCATCCTTCACTAATATACTCAGACAATAAGATAAAGTTTATGGATGAGAATTTCCAGTAAAACTGCATGTTTTTGATTAAACCTCTAAATCCAACTACCAGTTCCCAGGAGATATGGAGTAGAGGAAGCCACGGGGCATACCACGTGGACACAACCTTGCAGAATAAGGCAGTGAGCAACCCTACAAAGCAAATATTTGTTTCTTCAACAAATAAACTGAGGGAAGGGTTCAGACTGCAAGCAATACGTGGAAAACATCTGTCACAACTCAACCTGGGTTGGGGTTGCAGTGGTGTTGCCTTTAAAACTCCCTTATAACAGTTCATATCCCTGGCTCTCTCTATTTGTGTTATATTTGATAATAAAACATTCTTTAAAAATTCTTTGTCAAAGGCAGCGATGCTGACCATGGTTTTTTCGATGTGATCCTGCAGTGAGTCGATGAGCAAGTCACCCACTGGCTTCCAGCCATTCCGCACAGCCTCTGCCTCCTTCATGTCCACATCCAGGTCATCCATGGCTCCCTGCAGGTCTCTGAGTTTCTCCAATGCTTTGTCCACTTGCTTTTGCCAGTTGCTCGAGACAGTATTTAGACTTTCCCACTTCTCTTTGACTTCAGAAGACTGCTTACGCATGGCTTTGGCAATCTTCTGGGCTCTCTCCTCGGGAGTCAATTCTGAGATTGGAATAAACAAACAAACAAGAAAGGAATAGTAGTTGGGTAGTCAAGTTGTCTGACCAGTTGTACATTCTTTATAGCCAAATCCAAATTTCACCTTTCACTGGGTTACTATCAGAGTATATGGAGACAAGGTTACAATGGTCAGGATATTTCTCCACATTTTCACACTAATTCACCTAAACATACACTCCAAGGAAGGAGAAAATGGTTACTTAGATTAATAAATGACCTAGAGTTTTCAGTGACTTCTGAATTTTAATATATTTGTAAATCCTTAAATGTAACAAGAATTCTCAGGAAAGAAAACAATTTTTCTTTTCTATAAATTTAGTTATATTAAATGCAAAGACAGTCTTTCATTTTATTATTCTCAAGAGAAATTGGAAGTATAATTAGCAGAGAATGGCTGTAAGTTATGAAGAAAAGCTCTCAGAAAATAAAATCAATTTGTTGTGTGTCTAAAAAGGACTAACAAAAGACAAATCACATATCTTAGACACTTCATCATCCCTAAGTCTGTCTGGCAGTTCATTTTTAATAAAGGGCATTTTCGTTAGCCCAGAAATGTAGAATTATCCACAAACATTTCAATAGGAAGACAGCAAGATCACAAGGATCATCCTAAATATGTAATAGAGCAAGACAGTTTCTAGAGTGTCAGACATAAATTGACATAATGCAAGGTCAAGCCACAGGATAGGAGTGGGAAGAGTACAAATCTAAAAGAGAAGTAAAAGATACAGAGAAGAATCAAAGTCAAGTTCAAAGCCAGAGGTCAGAAATAGAGGTGGAGAACTGGCAAAACAAGGGTAGAAGAAGGCTCGCACACAGAAGAGTCACTTTCAATGCATGTTGGAAAGGTCTCCAGCACAGATAAATGCTCCTGGGGCCTCAGAAAAAAGGAGGATGCCCTCTTTCCTGTCTAACTGGATTGATGGTGTCCTGGCTGTGCCCGGGAAAGAGATGTAGTTAGAAACACACAATCAAGGTAAACTATAGACTAATTAAAGACAGAAAGGCATACAGAGATGCAACCTATGATAAGGTGATGTCCTATTAAACCCAACCTATGCTGAAAATATCATAAATCAAAAACACACTTAATACACCTAACTTACCAAACATCATCTCTCATCATAGGCTACATTAAATGTGCTCAGAACACTTACATTCATTCACCTGTGATTGGGAAAAATCATCTATCACAAAGCCTTTTATAATAAGATGTTGAATAATTCACATAATTTATTGAGTACTGTACTAAAAATGAGAGACAGAATTGTTGTAGGGGTACAACCACTATGAAAAATAAAAAAAAATCTCTGAGGTTGGGGTTGTGTCTCATTAGTAGCAGGCTTGCCTGGCATGCATGAGACAGTGGGTTCGATTCTCAGCATCACATACAAATAAATAAAATAAAGGTCCATCAACAATTTTAAAATATTTTTTAAAAAATCTTAAATCGAATCATCATTAGATCAGAGACCATCTCTATTTTTTTTCTGATAAGATTCCATCTTGTATCATCAATTCCATCAGCAATTCCTGCTTTACCCCAAAATGTTCAATAAAATGAAATGAAATTCATCCAACCTCATAGTAAGATGAACTTCTTCATAAGATGAACTGAAGCAAGCATTCCTAAATACTCAACATACATTTGCCTGCCTATTTAAAAGTCAAGTTAGAGAAGATGAACCAATGTCGTCTTTGTCTACCTAAATTTCCAGAACATTCTAAGACATTGAGATTTATATTTAAGATTATCTTAACTGTAATAACTCTATGGGAATCAAATGGACCATGGAGAGTTTAGTAACCACAGAATTGGAGTGTGTTGCTTAAGTAGTGTGAAGCCACAGAGAGATGAGCATAATCCCCTAGCAGTTGAGTTGAGCAAGAGAAGAGTGAGCATCACAATTTGTTGCTGGATAGGCAAGTATAAGATAAGCAAGGAAATTAGAGAAACAGCATCAAGCAACCATCACTCGATGAAACCAAGAAACCTGGAGAAAAGTCCCAACATGGGCAACAGGTCAGAATCCCAAGGCTCCTTCTTCACTCCAAAATGTTTTATAAAATGAACTGAAGTTCATCCAACCTCACAGTAAGATGAACTTCTTCATAAGATGAATTGAAGCAAGCGCTCCTAAACTATAACTTTCATCCTCACCATACATTTGCCTGTTTAAAAGTCAAGTTTGAGAAGATGGACCAATGTCTTTGTCTACCTAAATTTCCAGAACCTACAAAGACATTCTAAGTTTCTGAAGAAAGACATGTCATTCGAAAGGCAACCCATATCGTTGTTTGTATTATTAATAGCTGCCATTCTGATAGGAGTGTGATGAAATCTTAGAGTAGTTTTGATTTGAATTTCTCTAATTGCTAGAGATGTTGAACATTTTTTCATATATTTGTTGACTGATTGTATATCTTCTTCTGAGAAGTGTCTGCTCAGCCCCTTGGCCCATTTATTGATTGGGTTATTTGGGTTTTGGGGGGGGTTAAGATTTTTGAGTTCTTTATATATCCTAGAGATTAGTGTTCTATCTGATGTATGTGTGGTGAAAATTCGCTCTCAAATTGTAGACTCTCTATTCACCTCACAGATTGTTTCTTTTGTTGAGAAGAAGCTTTTTTATTTGAATCCGTCCCATTTATTGATTCTTGATATTAATTCTTACGCTACATGTAGGAAGACACAAATGGTATGACTCTACTTTGTGTACAACCAGAGATATGAAAAATTGTGCTCTACATGTGTGATATGAATTGTAATACATTCTGCTGTCATATAACAAGTTAAATTTTTTAAAAAATGAAAAAAAAAGAAAGGCAAGCCATAGTTAAATCAGTACTCCTCCAAGACACCTATAAAAAGCTAACTGTAGAATATTTAGAGAAATTTTATAAAAATATAAAATGCTAAATGTGAGAAGGAAAGTGATTCCTAGCATCCTCATGAGAGATGCAGGGGTCACATTCCTGATGGCAACACCTGTGCTTGTTAAAAAGTCACTTGGGCTTTTTTAAAAATAGATTTCAAGCACTTGTGTTTCACTGACTGTTATTAAAAAAAAAATACACTACCAATTTCAGGATAGACAGCTTAATTATGGTGATTTTCTTTGGATAAAGTAAAAGCTGTTTCTGAGTCAGTCATTAAATAACCCAGGAGAGAGAGAGACACACGACTTCTTTGTCCTGTGACAAAACATCTTACACTGGCTGTGGCATCTAATGTACAATCTCTTGATTGAGCAGTTCTTTTGTAGTATTTATTATATAATTCCCACTCAGGCAGCTACTCAGAAAAAAAAGCAAAGCGCCATGTTCAATTCACCATCTGTTTGCCAGAGAGGAAAAATATCAACTAATCAATTTGAGTTGGAAAAAAAATGCATCCTACTACCACCACCACAGGCTTGGTTCAATGCGCATTTTAAGCCAAGAACACAGCAATGTACAGGATGAAACCCAAACTTACCAGAACATTTGTGAAACACGTAAAAAGAAGCAGCATGTAAAATATCAAGTTAAGTCAACTTGGGAGGGGAAAAAAAAATAACTCCCAAAAGACAGACAAAAATGAAATAAAGGGAAATGACTGCGTTCTTTAAAAGTGAAGTTCATTTGGAAAAAAAAAAAATCAAAAGACAAACTTTCCTTTAAGTTTTCTAAATACTCTTTGGCAAATTCTAAGGCCTTCATGCAAGAGTGAGACTCTTCTCGAAATCCGTGCTTCTTAACATGGAGGTCTTATCAGAAACCACACTGAGTTTTGGTTGGTTGGTTAGTTACAAATTAAAGGCTGATACCCAGACCCCAACCCAAAAAGATAATGATTTAGCTTGTCCAGGTGAGTCCTGGCAAAGATAGATGTCATCCTGTGGTTCAAATCCAATGGGAGGATGGAGCCTACTAAAATATAATCTGACATCTCTGGTCTCTGCAGCTGACACTCACAGGGCATTTTCCACTGAGTGGGCTGTTTTGTCAACCCCACGCAGAGCACAGTTGCTAAATATTAGAGGCCAGAGAGCAAATGAAGCTCAGTGATAATGTAATTTGCATTTGAAAAGCAATAATAGAGATAGAGGAAACAGCAGGAAAAAACAAATACATTTCCCGACAATTCTGTGTCCAGAAGAGCTTCCAGCTCTCTAAATGCATGGGCTCATGCCTGCAGGTGTGCGCATATACATGGGTGTTTTTGCTCCACCTCACTTCATTCTCCTCCCTTCAGGTCATCCCATTTAATTGGCCAAAATTTGAGGGTGGAATTGTATTTGATTTTTATTATTTATTTATTTAGATTTATTTGTATATTGTAAATTACAAATATTGTATTTGCTTTCTGTTTGCATTTTGTGATCTTAAACAGCCATGTCTTTACTGTGTTACAAGACATCTAAGGGGGAATAGATAACTATTCGAGGAAGAAGAAAAAAGAACAAAGAGAGGAGAAAGGAAGGTCAGGCCTGACGTTTTCTCTCCTGCCCAATTACCTTTCTTTGTTCAAAAGTGCATATTAATTTCTGCCATGCTCTCTTTATGCCATGGGGATAATACTACAGTAAGTTTCACTTAAAAACAGGTAGAAAAACAAACATGGAACAGGAATAGAGGACAGCCTTGGAATCAGCCCATTCCCACCCCCTCCATTGCTCCTAGATAAGCTATGGGTAAGAACTGGAAGCCCAACTTTTTTCATATTAGGAAAATATTTTACTTTAAGAACCTATTTTACCTCTACAATTAATCACAGGAGAAAGGCCAAGACTGTGTATCTCAAAGAAATCTTAATAGAGCAAAAGAAAATCACTTCAGGTGCTTGTGCAAAAACTTTTTAAAGTTTGCAAATGAAAGTTTGTTTCTCTCATGAAGTAATAATAGCCATAGGTTAGAATCACCAGTTTTAATAAAGATTTCCCATCTTTATTGTACATTGTCTCAATTCTGGCATGGACATGTATAACCTTCTATTTGATCTTTTCTTCCTGGTTTCTAAAACCTTACATCATGAATATTTTCTTCCTTCCACCTTGGTGTTACAGCATCCAGACTAGTGAATGGTATGTGCTCAACATACAGTTACTGAATGGACTTGAACTGAACACAAATTTTAGCCTTATTTTTTATTGAGAATATTCAACTTGATTAAAAAAAAAACTTTCTGCGTAATTTTTCTTCCTTCTTCTCACATCCATGGAAAGCACTGATAAAGTTTTTTATTGTAAAAGGGAAGAAAAAGCCTTGTCAAGTCATTGCAAGTATGGTAATTCCAAATATCTTATTTGCACTTTTGCTTTTTTGCATATTATCTATAATCTTACTGTTGTATTTCACCAAAAGATGAAAAAAATCAGAAGACAAACAAAAATATTAAAAGTAGCATTTTCACAGCTGACTAAGTTAGTGCAAGGCAATATGTAGTTCCATATGAACTCATTACCTAACCTCACCAAACATTTCTTACCTTTTTGAACCTCAGCTTATGTCTATAAAGCTCCTAGCACATACTTGCCTAGTAGCAGGCTCTCAATGAAGGTCAGTTTCTTTAACTTCCTTTTATCATTTTATTACTAGGTCTGGAAAAATCTATAGACTTCTCTAGATATTTCATATAAACAAACCAGATTAACTAGCCTACACGAATTCTTCAAGGGAAAAGACTGAATTTGCTGTCTCCTTCAATGTCTCTCTCTCTCCACTTCCCACCCCCAACTCACTTCTCTCTCTTACTTCATAACCAAAAGATGTTTCTAATTAAAATAACAGAAAGTGCATTCTTCCCAAATTTCCTGATTAGATAATTAAGATCAACTTAATCTCTCCAATTTTCCATCAGTGTTTAAGAAGACCCTGCGTGTTTCCCAGTCTGTATGACGAGGGGGACAACTCATCATGAGCCAGATTGCAAGTGCATACCATCAAGTGCTACCGGCTGATTAATGTTTCTAATTGTGTTCATCTACTATTATAAGGATGACAATAACAAGAGGCTATTCAGAGTGCATCATTCTGCTAATAATGTAGCCAAAATCTTTCACCAAGGATAAGACAAAGACAATGTGGATCCCACCTCCGAAGCCAAAGGACTTCTCAAATCATTAAAATGAAAAAAATAAAATGAATACAGATACATTTAGGGAAAATCAAGAACTCCAAATTAAAGAGACTTTGAGAATACCTTTCACGAGTATCAAAAGGCAAGGTGCTAAGGGTGGTATGGGGCTGAGAGGTAGAGAGCAGATAGAAAAACACACCACACTGGGAAGGGAGCTAAATGGCACGGCTGATCAGAAAGTCAGTGGAGACTGAACCAGTCTAAATATGTTAGGATGGCCAAAGTCAATAAAGCAGTGTTGAGCTGAAGAAGGAGCAGAAGCAGATCCTTAAGGAGATAAATCTCCAGGAAAAAGAGCAGGAACAGCCAAGCAACTCAAGGTCCAGTTTGCAATTTTCTATAACTGAACATTCCCTGACTATCTGCACAGTAATGACAGTTTTGAGAATTATTCAAGTTAGTGTGCTGGGCAGGGGCAGGCAGGTCACTAGGGGCAGGCAGGTGGCGTTGCAAGGAGAGAAGAGAAGCTGGGAAGGTACATTTCAGAAGGACAAGGAAATGTGTCTTCATTTCTGATGTATTCCCCATACCTAGATCACCACCCTGCAGGTGGTGAACACTCAGGAAGCATTTGTTAAATGAATGAATAGATTTTTGTGCATCTTTGACTTAATAAAAGAAAAAAGGAAGAGAAAGAGGAGGAGGAGGAGAAAGAGGAAAAAAAGAGAAATCAAGAGCCAATTTTAGATTAAAAGTCCCCCATTCTTGTTACACAGCTGTACAGCTTTCAGCAGGCTGCTTCCCAGTAGCTAATGGTTGAACAAGCCACAAAAGTCAGGAGCTTTCTGCCCAAGCTTGGTCATTCTTATAGAAGAAATTTAAATATGCCTTATGTTTATGAACTCACAAAATAAGCAAGGAGAGTTTAATTAAAGAAGAGAATTTATGTCTCTGCTAAGACTACACTTTCTTAAAAAATGGTAAAAACTTCTAATTCATTCTTGGAAGATTCCTGCTGTCTACTAAAATGCGACAGTAACAAAAAAGGCAAAATTTCAAAAAATGCCAAAAAGCAATAGTAACAAAAAATATAGACCACTACATTGGAAGAGTTATTATCCTCCTATTCTTTATGTTTAAATAAAAAAGTAACACTCCAGATGCTTATCATAAAAATCATTCATATAAACTGCTGCAATCTTTTTCATGAAGCAAATGATTTATGGGTGGTGGTAACACTGATTAGAGAAAATAACAGATGGTGAACAATCAATCTAGGATGGTGTGTCCATCAAACTAACCTTTGCTCTCAACATCAGCAATGTCGATTTGCTTATTTAAATGGGACACCATTACTATGATATACACAGGCATGAAAATGTTTTTTGGTATTTTTGCCCAATGGATGGGCTTACTCAACCGACTCAGTGACTCATTATATTTCAGAATAGTTAAAGACTAAATTTATTACACCATAGAGATATTATAGAACTTTAATTTGGTAAGGATTATTACTCTGTAGTTACAAAGACACTGGAAAAGAAAGTAAAGTATTTTTCTGTGCTTTTTCATGCATTACAACTTTACTAATCTAATTTGGACTTGAGAAGCTAATTAAATTATGGCTGTGGTCTCCAGGCCTGAAAGCAATTACTTGTACTTCAAGTTTTCATATGAAAATTAATAAGACAAAGTCTAATATTGCCTGAACACCTTCTTCCTGGGTGGTAGGTAGTCAGCGAGTCTACTTAAAAGCATGATGATTCAATAAAGGAAAAGCAACAGAGAAAAAAAAGCAGAGAGTTACACATGTGTTTTATTACTGGGTAAAATACAGAAATAAAATCATATTTCTACTGAATATCTAGATATTCACCACTGATGATCATTGAGGGAGCCAAGATAACACAAATGGCGGTTAAGAGCACCACGTGACAGAGGCCTTGGTTCATGTTTCAGTCCTGTCACATGGGTGGTAGGGTGCCTCTGATCCTCTCAAACTACCTCCTTGTCTGTGTCAAATGGCTCATATCTAAGCTGCTATGAAAATTAAATGGAACCAAGCTTGTGGCTGCTTGGACAGCACCTGGCGCACTGGCAGCATCTGATAAAGTCTGGCTTGTTGGGAACATCTTTCTGGGCAACAGTTTCTCACTTGCCCTTTCCTTTATAAGAATTGATTTTCCTTCCATTTAGCATTATTTACAATGAGAGTTTGTCAATCTTAAAAGACTCTGGGTCCTGTTGCTCTGATTAAATTAGTCAAACCCTCTTCAAGAAGGTTCTGGATCTAAGGAAGGGTTTATCTTTCCATTCCGGGCAGGCTGTGATATAAAAATCAGAGAAAAGCCCAGAAAATGAAAACTTGTGGAGGGGCCAGCACAAGACACGGAGGAAAGGCTCCTGGGTGGTGTTCCAGCCCTGCAGCAGGCAGAGCCTCGTGCCTCCTGTGGTTTGGTTACGGCTTGGTTATGGGGCCAGTGCATCCCCCTGCATGCCTGTGTAGGTGGGAGCTCAGCCTGTCAGAAGCAAGGGGTCTGCCAGTCACTACCACCAATGGACTTCTAATCAACAAAGCTGCTATTAGGAAAACAAATCAAAGCAGACACAAAATAGCCTTTGGAAAAACACCTGTTAGCTTGACTGGCCTAATTACTTCTGTTAGGTGAGGTATGATTTGACCTCATTTTATTAGATATAAAAAAATGATGTGATAATCTTAAGCTACACTGAGAATTGCTATAAAAGTAACTTTCATTAAACTATGATAATTTCACATCTTCACTCATTTAATGATCATGAAATTTTATTTGCATGAGTTTGTTAGTACTGGCATAGAGCACACTGACATGGCAGAAAAATGTTATTTATTACTTCTTTGTTTTCAAATACCTGAGATTTCACATAGGAGAGATACACTGCTAGTACATGGCTTTCTAAAATATTTAATAAATAAAAGAAAACAGTATACCCCAAATTAAAATATTAAATACTAGTAATATAAATAGCCAGCCATCAAAGAGGAAAACAGTGATCCATATGTATCTTTTAAGTGAAAATATGATTATTAACCATTAAATACAGATATACACAATGATAAAAAGCTGTATGTGCATATACACAAATACACAACTCTCCACACTACACACAACTCTACATGTACAAACACACCAGATTAAGAACTGTTTTTTCCCTATAACCATTAATGAAATATCATTTAAATGAAGCAAAAATGACTGTGTCAGGCTTAAAGGAAGCAATGTTCCCAGACAGCATGAGTGAAATAATATTAGTGTCTCGACCAGAAGAATTTTTAAAGTAGATTCATGGTAAGAATTAATGGGAAATTCCTGGGGGAAAAAATTAAAACAAAATAATGAAGTCTCTTTTTAAAAGCAGAAGGTAAGAATTTTTCTTATACATATTTATAATGAATTATGAGATTTTCTAAACACTTTTAGAAGCAAAATATCTGGTTAAACTGTTAGTAGTTTTATTTAGCTATGACCATAATCTCAAATCATAATATCTCTGGGTTGGGGGTGGAGTACTTGTGTGTGCACATGCTTGGTGGGGTGCTCCTGTGTGCTCACTGCTTGCCTGCAACTGCATGTGGTGCAGAGCCGGGATCGACACAGAGGCTCTAACTCCCCAGTGTACACGTGGTTTCAACATGAACTGCAGGTGACACACAGGGAGAAGGCACATGTACTCCCTGACCACCTCCAGAGGTTGGGGGTTGGAGTGGGCAAAAGCCACCTGTGATTGTGAGTCCCACAGTGCCTTGCATGGATTCATTATGCAGCTCTGCAGTTTTCAGAGCCATTCAGATCTGAGACTGAGAACAGCAAGGGAGGTTGGCAGCACAAGGCAGACACCAAGAAATATGTGTGCAAGGTCAAGAGACTCTAGACTCTTCGAGTCACATAGGAGCAAGGAGGTCAGTAGCCAGATGGCTCATCAATGAGCAGATAGAGGAGATGAAATTAAAGCGATGAGCCAAAAGCCCGTCAAAAACCTGAGGGTTGGGAAAGGTCACTGACAGGGAAGCTTAGTCTCTGTTCTTGCATCTACCCTTCATTAGCTCCATGACCTTGCTCAGCACCAAAGTATTTTCTTGGCCTTTGTGTTCGTACTTTTTTAAAAAATCATCTGTCTAACTCATTGAGCTAGTTCAGGCAATGATAATGAAAGTAGTTTAAAAGTAGAAAGAACAATATGAACGATGAGAGATTTATTGTTCCGTTGTTCTACTTTTTTAATACAAACTGATTATAATCAAATAGAAATAACAACTAAAAGGAAAAATTATATATCAATATGATACTGGCTATATGAAATCAATTATTTCCATGTTGCTCAAACAAAATAAGGGGATTACTGACAAAGTTATGAACTTTGTAAAATTTTTATTACTATTCAGTTAGTTTTAGTTCAGTTAAAAAATCATATTTATTTAATTATCTCTTCCAAACAGAAAGAGTTATTCAGATAACTGAGTTTTTTCAGATGACTATATGTTAGCCCTATTTTTTTATGGTTATCATTTTGGTAAGAAATTTATTCAAATATAGTATAAATTCCTGTGCCTTCTTTTAACTGATTTATAGCCTGGCTTCAAAAACAAACAAACCAAAATTCATAACTGCAGTTTTTCTTTTCTGGTAAAAAGCTCCAAACATGACTAATTTGTTTCATTTTCGAATTCTCACAGAACCTCTGCACAATGTTTTTTTCCACATTGCTCTCAGACGGCCAGAGTCACTTCCCACTGCCAACCTTTCCCCTGCCTTGTTACTTCTGTTTTGTAGTGTTCATAATTCACTGGACATCAAGTTCAACTGGCTACAGCAGTGTCAAGTGCGAGCTCAGAGCTCTGATAGACCCCTTGAGTGCCTGCCTGAGAACCAGAGAAGAATCTGCACTATATTTTCCATCCATATATATCTTGGTGGCTCACATCACCTCTCATGCTTAGAATCTCAATAAATGGAAATGGCCATTAGGGAACAGGGAAGAGGCCGAGTTTCCAGCACAGATTTGGTGTGTGTGAGGGGGAGGGGTGATGCAGGATATGAGACAAAATGACCAGGGAATTGTGGATGAGTGTTGGAAGGGAAAGAGTCCGGAAGACAGGCAGCCTGAGCTGGGCCAGGAAGGAGGCACCTGTAGGCGGGAAGATCAGAATGGACAGCAGGATGAAGGCTGGGACTACTGCACAGAGTCATGAGAAGTTTGGAGTCCAGTGGACACTGAGGGTGGAGCAGAAAGGGCATGACAGGAGCCACAGAAAATCAGAGGCCAAACCACAGTGCAGACTCCACTGGGCAAGGCAAGGAGCCTGGACCCCACTCCAGGGGGAGTTTAAATCACAGAAACAAATGCCAATTCTGTGTTTTACATCATTCTAGAGTTCACATCAACAGAGTGTCAGTGAAAAAAGTACTGAAATAAGTCTCACAAAGGACAGTAAGGGCCTAATGTAGGATGGTCATATCAGTAGTGATTTTTAAAAAATTAAAAAGTAGGGCTGGGGATGTGGCTCAAGCGGTAGCGCGCTCGCCTGGCATGCGTGCGACCCGGGTTCGATCCTCAGCACCACATAACAACAAAGATGTTGTGTCCGCCAAGAACTAAAAAATAAATATTAAAAATTCTCTCTCTCTCTCACTCTCTCTTTAGAAAAATAAATAAATAAATAAATAAAATAAAAAAATTAAAAAGTACATACCCTGCTTTGAACAGTACACCCCATATATATGTATCTATGAAATTGTCACCCCCATGCCTCACAAATTTGTATAATTAAAATAACAATTTAAAACAAATAAAAAGCCAGAATACTTTAAGATATCTTAAATTGATGATAGGGAGAAAAAAGAAAAAAAAAAACATTAAGAGGAGAAAAAAAAAGCTTTGGGGAGAGGAAAATTATGAAGAGAAGTGTTTTCTGGAATTAAAAGTAAAGAGATGGATCCATCTTGGTCCCCTAGGGGATGGTGTGCACAACACACTCAAAAATGCTTATTAAACAGAACTAAGAAACCCTAATACAATTTCTCCAGGTGCTAATGCCTCCAACACTGAGCCCTTGGGTGTCACGAAGGATAACTAACGTTCAAATGCTGTCTGTTTCTGATAGCAGTGACACATGAGTCATGGTAAACAACAAAAGTGTAAAAGCTATTATGGATAATTTTCTTTCATTTACTTTTAACAGCAGGTAAAATCAGCCAGCATAACAGAAATAATATCAAGAAAGGAGAGAATATGGAAATTGCTAATCGTAAAACAAAACAAAAAAAAGTCCATAAAGTTAAATTGACATAACTTTTTATCTTGCCCACCTCCCCCCCCCCCCGGAAATTGGTATTTGAATTGGGCTTAGAAATATCCTGAAAATACCAGCAAACTGAGAGCTCAAAAGCAGTATCTTTTTAACCCTTAAGTGACTGATCCCTGAGAAGAACCTATGGCAAGGTGACGTTAGAGTGATATGAAAATCTTGATGTTGCCATAAAACAGCTGGTTATAAAAGCTGTTCCTCCCTTCTCTGCCAAGGCCTAGGAAAGCAAGGAGATAAGAAAGCAGATTCAGGAAGGCTTTTTAAATTAAATTAATGCAGACAAGGGGATTTCTTATTTTTCTCCCACATTTAAGGACCCTCATCATTATACAAAATACATGTATGAAGATGTGAATTTGGTGTCAACATACCTTATATATAATCAGAGATATGTTAAATTATTGTATAATAGTGTACTAAGAATTGTAATGCAAAATAAATAAATGAATAAATAAACAAATTTAAATAAAGGAATAAAAAGACAAACCTATACTAGTGCCTTCTTTCTGCCAGATGAAGTTGAAACATCCTACCCAAATTTCCAGATCCTCTGCCTTCTGAGCCACATGGCACACACGACTTTCCCATCCCACCTCCTGACTAGGCACAGGCCTCTGACTACTGGGCTGAGCTGCTCCTTCCCCAACACACAGCTGCTCTGTTCCCTAAGGCTGCACTGTCATAGGATCTGTCCTAGCATGGACGTCAATCTTCCTGGAGCCTAATCGCTGCCTCCTGACACATTATAAGACTCACTTAGAAACCACCTTCTCTACTCTGACCCTCAGACTCTTTCTCTCTTGGGATGTACAACCAAGCACTTTATTGCTTACTTTCTCACCATTTTCTGCTGGTTTTGGTCTCCAACTAATCAGAACCCTTCTCAGAGATATCTGGGATTATGCTTTTTTATCTATCCTGATAATTCTCACCTGATGTGTCAATTCACTCAATCAGTAAGCAAGAAGTATCTACTATGTGCCAGATGTGCCATATTCTAATGTATTCTAGACATTAGAAAATACAGCATTAAAAAACAATGAACAAAAACTGTGTCTTCCTGGAGTTTACATTTCCCAGGCCTAGAAATGAGGACATGAGATAATATACACTGTGGGCAGGTGAAATATAGAAAAGGCTAGCCTAGTGGTGAACAGATAATGAAGGATCAGATTCTAGTATATTCCGAATGTAGTGACAACAGGAATTGCTAATGGAGTGGATTTAGCCACTTAAGGAGCCAGAGTGGCCCAAAGGATTCTGACCTGAGCAACCCAGAGGTCAGAGCTGTGTGGGGCAAGATGCAAAGACCAGGGGCGGAGGTGGTGGGGGAAGAGGGTCAGGAGAGGGCAGGAATTTGGGGATAGATAAGGGAAAGGAACTCCAGAAACGCTTATTCTAGAAGAGCTGGGGTTTCTTCCCATTTCATGTTAAAAACCACTAATGTACCACCCATCCCCACCGCTCGTCATACCAGTTTCTCTCCCACCTGGTTATGCTTTATGGACTCAAAACTCGAGAAAGAGCAAGTGCCATGAGTTTAGCTCTTCCAAGAAACTCCTATAGTTTGTGTTCATTTTCTTTAATTTGAAACTTGGTGATGATGGGGGACATTATTAGTCATTTAGCTCACAAAAATGCTCCTGTAGTAGATCATATGTAGAGTCCAAACAGTAAGTCAGTTTCTTTATAGCACTTGCTTATACTGGTAGTCACATATTGTTTATCAAACTTTGACCAAGTGCCTAATATACACAGGCACTGCATAGGATGCAAAATTATTAAAGCTAGATTCTTCAACTCAGGGCAAATAGATGAATTTAAAATCTATCTATTTGCCCTGAGTTGAAGAATTTATTTATCTGAAAATAAATCAATAAAAATGAAAACAGCATATGCTGGGTATCCAACAGGACTGAACTGGGTCCTGAGCAGATTGTCTCCTCTCAGTGGTCCTCAGTCTCTCACCTGTGAGGTGAGCAAATCTGTAGTAGTTCATTTCTAAAGATCTTAAACCTTCTGATGGTCTATATTAAGGATATAAGCAATCTTTAAAATATTCTTTTCAAAAATTTAAAAATGGAAAAAGAAAATTGAGCATAACTCTGACAAGAGAGTTCCAAAAATCACTGAGTAGATAATATACATTGGGAATGGAATTATTAAAATCTTAAGAAAAAAAATTGGTTTGGGTAACTCAGGAAGGCTTTGATTGCAATGATTTTCAAATGTCATGCTAGAGTAAAAGTTTTTTTCAGTATGGAATGGAAAGTCAGTGAGGATGTTTAATCAGGAAAGGGAGATGAATGTGATTCTAAAAGATTTCACTCATCATCATGAATAGGCCAACATGAAGAAGGGAACCACAGGGGCAAATACTGCGTGATATATAAGGGGACAGAAAATGAACGTGACAAGTGCTAAAACTATTCCAAGACTATGGACGGCAAGCTGAGAATCTGGAATTAATGGTAGTGTATGGGTCTGTTGTCTGTATACATGTGTTGGGTGTGTGCTTAATAAATCTATAACTGTACAATTATCCCTTTTGATTTGCATTGGTTCCAGCATATCCCACAGACACCAAGAAAAAAACAAGATGGATACTCTATACCCTATAAATATCCTCCTGCATACTCTTAATCATCTCTAGATTACTCATAATACTTAATGCACTGTACATGCTTTATAAATGGTTTTCATACTTAATGTACTGTACATGGCTTTATAGCTGTCATACTCTATTGTTTAGGAAATAATGACAAGGAAAATGAGATAGTTTTTCAAAAAATTTCAACCCATAGTTAGTTACATTTTTAAATGCAGAACCCAAGGAAATGGGGAAGAGGGTAAGAGCAGCTGTCCTCAGAAACAATCATTCTTCAAAGACAGAAATAATGATTAGGAGTAACTTGTGGGGTTTGATGAAAGGTGGGAGACTTAACAGTGACTTTCTCCCCAGTAGGCTTACCAGAAAGGAGCAATACCAGTAGCAGAAAACAAAAAGTAATGTTGGAAATGACTGTGTGTGTGTGCACACGCATGTGCTGTACATGTACACACACATACAACTAAGTTCAAAGAGTCAAGAAAATCAGTGCCATGATGGGAAATTACTCAGACTGAGAGGAGCTTTCTCCATAAATAAGGTTCAGCAGGACATGGCTGCCTTGCAAAAGTCTGAGCCAGTCCCCACTATAGTCAAGGAAAGTGTTTTCCAACTGTGCTTCCCTTACAAGTCAGAAAGGTTCATGGTTTACAAGCTGCACATAGCATGAGGCACTCTTCAGGTTTGCTTTTGCCATGCGAAGTGAACAATGGAAAATATTTTGAATGGTGTGTCTATTTTTAAAAATGCATCAGAATGCTTTTAATGTTCAACAGTGAAAAACCAAAAGAAAAATGTTGGCCTCAAAATTTATTACAAATTTTCTCTTAAATGTACTATGTGACAGATTGTTATTTGCCAATAAGGTAGTTCCTGTTTCAATTTTGAGCCATAGTGCCTAAATACTATAGGTTTTTATTTTTAAATGTAATACTACTAACTGCTTGAAGAAAAAAAATGGGCACTTTGCTGTGTCTCATGTTGACAGAAGTTTTTTTTAAAAACTTACTTTAGATTTAAATATTTTATGTTTAATATTATATTTTAAATAATTTTCCCATTTGCAATTATTAATTAACTTGAATCTGGATATTTGTTAAATATATATACTCAATGAAGGTAATACTTAAAAGAAAAGTTTAAACTATTAGATCATGACTACTATAAGGAAATTCCCTACTTGATCATGGTTTTGTTCTCCTAACATGTGTTTTTGTGATGTATTAAAGGAACCAGTCTCACCTGTTTTTGACTGTAGGCTTCTTCTTGGTTCTTCAGGGGCCTCAATTGGCTGATCAGCCAGGAAAACTCGAGCTTGATCCACTGCGTTCAGGACAGAATACTCTTTCTCCTTCAACTCACGTCTCAGTGCCTTTGCAAAAAGAAGCAAAAGTTGAATTTGTAACCTCGTGTTCAGCACGGAACATCTTCAGTTAGATCACTCTGAGTATAGCTGGGAAGGAAATGATTAACAACCAGCATTTAAGTTAAGTTAGAAGTGAAAATGGAAGGTTGATAGATCTGAACAGTGAAAAATTTGAATAGGAGCAAAGAGGTGATTCTGCAGAACTTAAATATGCAAAAACATAAAAGAGGAGAAGGAGGAGGAAGAGAATAGAACCAAAAAAGTAAGAACTTTACCTGGGTAAAATGTTACAGAGTATTTTTTGTATTTGTGGTACTGGGAATTGAACCCTGGACCTTGCACATGCTAGGCAAGTGCTCACCACCTTGCTGTGTCCTCCAGCCCTGTTACAATGTATTTGAACTTACACAAAATATACCTTTGGAGCTGCCACTAATGTCAGGCTGTTAAATTACAATACCCTGTTCCAAGATACTTTTCTCTTATAACATTGACAGGAAAAAAAAAGTGCATCCAGTGGTACAGAAGAAGAAAATCAGGAATGAGATTTTCAGTATTTCACATTCTTTAGGATACATTAAGGAAAAAAGAGAGAAACAAATTAAAATATGTGAAATCAAAATTTAACCAAAGAGAACACGTAAGAGACAGTCTCCAAGTATCTTAAAATATGTTCTACCTCTCATTCTGAGGCAATTGCTACTTTTTCCCTTGTGAGGTTTTTCATGCAAATCTATTAAGTAGGGCTAAACTTTCACCGCAGCTCCTAGGAAATGTTCCATGATTACGACTAATTGACAAGAATTTGAAAACAAAACTCATTAAGTGACTGCTATTGCAACAAGTGGTAAATGAAGATCTCTCATTTGCTATTCTAACATTTTAGCTAAATCAAAATTGTTAGTAGTGTTACCCTCTTAAAATTATACATATCTCCACACCTTCTGGCTCTGATATTTTCTGTTAGTGCATTTCCCTGCAATGCACTATGAAAACTCAGTTGTTGTTTTCTAGAACTCTAGACTGAGATGCTCTGGTATTTTAAAATCAATAAAAATTTTTCTTTCTAAACATAACTACTATTTTTTAAAAAATGAGTTTGACCTAACTATGTTAAACTGACAGGCTAAATCCTCATCTTCCACAGTCAGTAAAAAAAAAGTAGAAAGTGAAAAAAAGTGCTGGAATCATCACCTCACGTAAAGATATGGAGCTAAACACCAGAAAAATTCTGGTAATGAAGTGGAAAGAGACTGTCACAGGTGCCAAAGGACAAGAAGTAATGAGAGATTGAGGGACAAAGTACTAATTTTTGTGATAAGCACTGTAAATAATTTGACCTTAAGACTATGTCCAATTATTACCTTGATAAAAAAAATTAAATAAGAGAATAAAAGTGGGCAAAAGCCCCCCACAATCCAGTGATAAAATATAGGATACAGGATGAAATAAAAACCTTTTCTAAAAGCCATAGACAAATTTACGTGTCCTTCTTAGCATCTATAAAACGGAAGACTGACTATGAAGCAATCACAAGTCAACAACATCTCCAGATCGCTTATCTCCAATGAGCATGAAATGACTATCGAGGGAGAAGAGGGACAAAGCTGCCACTATCTGTACTTCAGAAATGCAGCTTTAGAAGAAGTTCCAGGTGTGACATTCCATGAAAAAAGAAAAGGAAAAAGATTATCTTCTGACATTTAAAGTTTCTGATACACGGAAATAAAAGAGACGCAAGTGAAAAGGAAAAATTACATTTTCCATCCAGAAATATAAAAATAAGCACAGGTGTTGAGCCAATTCTTTTAACTGAGATTATTGTGTTGTTAGAGCAAAGAAGCACTAAGGGGATAAAAACATTCCTGGTATTAACTTCCAAAGCCAGCTGGGAACACAATGATGTAAAAACTCATTTGTGTTAAAAAAAAAAAAAAAAGAAAAAGCAATAGAAAACAGCATGTATTACAGCAAAAAAAGAAAAAAAGAAAGAAAAAATTTCAATTTTACTGGTCACGAGGACTTAAACCCCAAAAATCGAATTAGTCAATGTGAGGGCACTAAAAGATTCCTAAAGTGATGTGCAGGGAGGGCTGTGCTAGACTCCTCTGGGAAGGGAAGTCAGGGGGTTGTGAAGGCTCACTGCAGAAGAAAGGCCACACCTTCTCCACCAGGGGGAAGAATTCACAGACAGCACAAAAGAGAAACCAGAGAACACTAATAGGTAACCATGAGGACAGAGATGAAAGGCCAAGAAAAGAAGTAATGTAACAGAATGTGAACCCCCAAAGGAAAAGGAGACACAGTGCTGGTTCTCTGGGAGCAGGAAATGCCTATGGAGCTTTTATTTCAGAGGGCAAATCTGGATCCTTCAGTGCAGAAGGGAGCTCACAGGATCTTGTGACTGAAGTGTTGAGTACTCCTGAGGGGACATTCTGGCTATAAATAGTCCAACCCTGTGTGCTGGAAAGAGATGTGGGAGGGAAAAGGGCAAAGGAGAGAGCTGCCTTGGAACTATTTTTAGAATTTAAAAGATCCAAATGGAAATACACGTTAGTCTACAGAAAGATTCTTGGAGAACTCACCAATCAACTCCCCCAGGGCTGGAGGTTGATAGCCTAACACATGATCTCGCAATGGAGCAGTGTGTCTCGGGCTGGCTCTTGGCTCTACCTAGAAAGCTTATGCTGCTGATCCCTCATCCCCTTCCGGCTTTCTAGGTGAAGCCCACCTACACCTTATTTAACCTAGTGCTCACCTTTCCCCTCTTGGACATCCCTGTTCCCATTCCTCTGCTTCATTTCTTGGTATTTCCTAGACCTACTACCTCCACTACACAAGGAACCTATGGAGTTATCATGTTTACTGTTTAATTTCTGTCTTTTTCAGACATAAATAAGTTCTGGGGATGTTTTCTGGTGTTTTCTTTTTCCTCTCTTCTTCTCAGTGAACAAAGTTTCCAGCTCAGTGTTCTGCCTGGGACCAGCATCACCCTGAGGGCTCTTAAGTGCTTCCCGGGGAGGTGGAGCCTGAATGGAGTCATGCACAGAGAGAGGGCAACTCCCACCAGAGGAACCGCCACTGGAGCAGAGGGCGGGAAGATCACAGTGTGTACACTGGGACCAACAAACATTTTAGCACCTGCAAGTGGCAGCAGCTGAGGCTCAAGATGCAGACAGAGATAGAGTCAAGCCTTTTGTGCATGTGACACAATAATAGGTCGAGGGAAGCCACAGAGGAGCTAGACAATTGGGCTCAGAGTGACTGTCTAGATTTACATTTTTGTTTTTATAGTACCTATGGCAGGTCTCCCAGATTCATAAAAAACAAGCCCGAGTCTAAGAAAGCCCCAAGGATCATTTTCCTTCCTGACCACATTAAACTCTAGCACTTCATTAAAAAATAAAATCCTCTCTGCACAGGATGCTTACTGGGGAATGTCTCATGAACTCCTTTGATTAGTATGGGAGGCAAGTATGGGCGGATGGGAACTCACCCAAGTAAATAAAAATACCAGGACTCTGGCCCTAATGCCAACTCACCACCCAACTCCTAGAGAATGGCATACATTTAATAGTATCTGCTCATTCCCATTTTGCAAATTTAATGTTGTTACTCAATTTGTCCTATTTCAATTATATTTAATTGCTTGTCAGAAACGGATTTGACTCTCAACAGCATCACACATGTAATCATTTCACCACTCTCTACCTCTCAATTAGACATAAAAGAAAACCTGCATTTCCCAACCACCTGGTGAACATTAATGATAAGGTAATTAGACTCCAATGAGTTGTTTTGTATACAGAGATACAAAGTGGCATTTGGTTTTAAGTTTCTAATGTCATGTGATTTACATATGGGCCATCTTCAATGAGTATAACATAATCTAATTGGTATTTTCTGTTTTAATGACTTTATATTTTCATTGAAAACAGTTTTATTTCCAGACAATAACAAGTACTGGTGAGGCTAGGAAGAAACTGAGATCCTTCTGTATTGCTGGTGAGAAGAAAAAATGGTGCAGCCACTTTGCAGTTCTCAAAAGGTTAAACAGAGTTACCGTATGATCCAGCACCCCTGGGTATAGATACAAGAGACATGAAAACACATCCACATCAAATCATGTGCATGAATGTTCATAGCAGCATTATAATAGCCAAAAGGCAGACATAATCCAAATATTCTTCATCTGGTAAAAGGATTAAAAAAATGTGGTACATCTATCTATACAGTAGGATCTTCCCCGGCCCCCCACGCCTTTTTTTTGGGGGGTGGGGTACTAGGGACTGAATTCAAGGGCATTTTACCATTGAGCTACATCCCCAAACTTTTTTATTTTTATTTTGAGACAGGGTCTTATTAAGTTACTGAAGCTGGTCTTGAACTTGCAAGCTTCCTGCCTAAGCCTCTCGAGTCTCTAGGATTACAAATGTGTGTCACCATGTCCAGTTATACAACAGAATCTGATTCAGCAATGAAAATGAACGAAATACTGATATATGCTACAACATGGATGGATCTTAAAAACATGCCCAGTGAAACAAAAGCAAATCGTGTATGATTCCATTACCGTGAATGTACAGAACAGGCAAGACGAGAGGGACAGAAAGTAGACGGGAGGTTGCTTAGGGCTAGGGATAGGGAAGAACTGGTGGTTGCTCATGGGGATTTCTTCTGGGGTAATCAACATGTTCTAAAACTAGGTAGTGATGGTGGTTACACAATTCTATAAATACACTAAAAACTGCTCACCTGTGTATTTTAAAGGGGTGACTTAGAGGTGTGAATACTATCTCAATAAAGTTATTCTTAAAGTAAAATAATTCTGTTCTTTATCTACATCAAATCTTCCAGGTAATGTTTCTTTTCTAGCCTCTGCACATTTGCAGAGTGATAGCTCACCCCTTTGGCTGCCAATGTTTAGCAACAAGGTAGGGCTCCCCTTCTGAGTTTCTGGAGCACTTCACACTCCTGTCTGGACTTGTCTTGATACACTGCAACCATCCACCTGTCTCCTTATTCAATTGTGAGTTCTCCCAAAGTTAAGCTCAGACCCTAATCATTTTAAATCCTCTATAGTGCCTGGCCAGGTATACATAGTAAAAACCTAAAAAATGGCAGTTAATAATAATTATAGGAAGAAATGCTTTTAAGATTAAAGACAACTGTGTGGGATTCCAAAAAAGAGCACAGCAAATTACACAAATTTTCCCAAATTTGTTTATCCTAAATTGACATAAGTATGATATTCTGGTTATTTCTGGATTATTTGCAGATTACAAGTTATTTTTTTAGCAGTTTTGTTTTTGTTTTGTTTTGTTTTGTGGTTCTGAGCATTGAACCTGGGGAGACACTTTACCACTAAGCTAAATCCCTAGTCTTTTTTCTTTTGAGATAGGGCCTAAGGGGCTGAGACTGCCCTTGAACTTGTGACTTTCCTATCTTAGTCTCCCAGACTGCTGGGATTAGAGGCATGCACCACCATGCCCAGCTTGATACAGTTTCTGTCATCTAGTCTGTGATGTTTCAGTCTACTGTTAGTGTTTCTCAATAGCAAATAACCTTTCCTCTCCCTAAACAAGAAACTGATCTCACTGAAAGGGGGTGGTCCAGGTTTACCCTACTTCCCTCCATTTCCACATCACACCCATGAAAGTAACTCCACAGGACATTGTTTCAAAATCATTGCCACTCAGTCATCACAATTCAAGTATCACTACTGGTTCTCAGACTTGCCTGAAACTAGCGGCTTAACAATGTCAATATGTCATGATTCTATGGGTTGGAAATTTCTCCTGCAGGTGCGACCTGGAGTTCTTCCTGAGGCTACAGACACCTGTAGCTTGAGTGGGGCTGGTGGTCCATGATGGTCTCACCCACATGCCTGAGATCACTGTCTGGGGCACCCGATTTCTCTCTACAGTGTTGCTAATCACACAGAAGATTGGACTGGGCTTCTTCAAAACACAGTGATGAGTGTTCCCAGTGGGCAGATTGGAAGCTGCAAGATACCTTTAAGGCATAGGCTCTAGGATGCTTCTGTCCAATCAACTCTCTGCAATGATGGAAATGTTCCAAAATGTTCCAAAACCACACTGTCCAATAGGGTACCTCTAGTCGAGTGTGGGTATTTGATACTTGACATGTGGCTAGTACCACAGAGAAATAAATTATAAATCTTATTATAAGTAATCTAAATTTAAATCTAAATGGCTGCACATGGCTAAAGTTACCACTGTTGACAAGCAAAGCTGCACGGTTTGCACATCACTTCTGTCGCTTTGTATTGCTTGATGCAAGTCATAAAACCAGCACAGATTCAAGAGAAAGGAGAAATGTACTCCATCTCTTGATGACAGAAGCAACAGTGTCCCTCTGCAAAAGGATCTAGATGCTGAGAGCCAAGAGAGGGGGAGGAGAAAAAAGTGAGTTTGGTAACATTTTGTGTAAGTGGTCAGGAACCGCACCTTAAAGACAGTGCAGTGTGAAGAAAGAGAAGAGAGGAAGGCCGAGGGAATGGAAGGTGCCAAGCCCCTGAGGAAAGTCCAAGTGTGTCCAGTGTAGAGGCTGGTGCTGTTAGAGCTGAGAATGTGAAGAATAAGGGTCACAGCTTTTGTAAAATGTTTTATATCCTGAAAGTCGGAGCCAGGGCAGGAAGAGTCTTTGTGGTTGACAGGAGCAGCATCTAGAAACCAAACACTTCTTCATACAGCCAAGCACCTGGCTATTTTCCTACTTAAGGCATGGCCACTGAGCTCAAAGTGCAGCAACCTCTCACAAGGCTCGTGCGTGTTCCATTTGCTATGGTTTAGATGTGGCTTGTCCCCAACAAAATCCATATTTAAATCTGGTTACTGACATAGCAATGTTGAGAGATGGGGCCTTTACAGGGATTAATGTCTTTCTTGCCAAACTGAAACAGCTCTCACAGGATTGGATTAGGTCTCAAAAGGTTCACACTTGGGTTTGCTGTCTGGTCCCTGTTCGTCACATTTGCCTTCTGCGTTCTGGCAGGAGTTGAGGCAGCATGAGGCCCTCAGCAGATGCAGCCAACCAATCTTGAACATCCCTGTCTCCACAACCGTGAGCTAAATAAACTTCCATTCTTCGTGAATTACCCAGTCTCAACTATTCTGCTATAGCAACAACCACAACCACCACAAAAATGGACTAAGACATTACTCTACAAATACACAGAAGTACCCTATCACTCTCCCAGGCAGGCACATGTAAACGGAAGCCTTGTCCTACAAACAGAAGACATATATTAAGTGTAACAAGAAGAAAGAAGCACAATAAATTCAAAAAGAAAAAAACAGATATGTTATAATGCCAGTCTGAAGCAGGAGGACCACAAGTTGAAGGCCAGCCTGGGCAATGTAGCAAGACTCTGTCTCAAAAGAAAATAAAATTTTAAAGTCATGGGGTATATCGGGGTGGTAGAGTTCTTGTCTAGCATGGGTGAGGTTCTGGAATCAATCCCCAGAACCATTAAAAAAAAAAAAGTAAAAATTTGAAAAAATATTTATAGAAAATAGCAATTGTACTTTCTAACATACATGCACAGGCTGGAGCTGTAACTCAGTGGCAGAGCACTTGCCCAGCATGCACAAGGCCCCAGGTTTATGTCCCAGTACTACAAAAAAAAAAAAAAAAAAGAATTAGAAGAACAACACAACAACAAAAACCCTGCATCTTCTGAGGTGTTTAGTAGAGTGGGCAAAATCCCAGACCCCTCTAAGGTCACAAATAATAAATGAAGAGCACAATAATTATTTTGTGTCCATGAAAAAAGTTAGACTTTTCTCTCATCCTATGGGGCTATAAAATTGCATAATAGATTTTTCAACAAAGACTTCTACTAATATAAAAAAAATTTAAAACACAATCCCATACAACATATAAAATATATGGTAGGCATAAGAAGAGATGATACTGAATAAGCTCTGGTCCTACTCTGTAAGAAACTTGCAGTCTAAACAGGGAGGAGAGAATGTCATCCAGGGCGAAGAGCCACAGCTCTTGAAGAGGGGGCACTGAGGACCCCATTATGTACAATATACAAAGCAGGAAGGGATGTCGACCGCCTCAAGGTGCGTGAACTTCTTAAAAACAGTGAACAATTGAAAAAGAAAGTGGAATTAGATTTAACAGGAGCTAAGGAAAATGCAATTCAAGATGCCAGAATATACAAGAGAAATCTAGCCTCGTGTTCTTATGCCTGCTGTGCACCTTCTTTCTGCTCATTTAACCTAAATGGAATATCAGATGAATAAAGACCT
Source organism: Ictidomys tridecemlineatus (assembly GCF_052094955.1). Taxonomy (NCBI): domain Eukaryota; kingdom Metazoa; phylum Chordata; class Mammalia; order Rodentia; family Sciuridae; genus Ictidomys; species Ictidomys tridecemlineatus. The sequence continues at coordinate 20,904,743 of NC_135484.1, forward strand.
GATTGTAAATATCAAAATTTAGCTACTAAAGTCACTGTTTTCATTCTAACAGCCCAACATCCCCTCTCTAAGAGCAATCACCCTTCCTCCTGTCCCAAATCCCTGATTCCCATACCCAGGGTGCTCTTTAGTGACTGCTGGTGCTCCTGTGAGTTCCAGGCAGCAGAATGAATTGCTGCTTATACAACCTTTAATACCTACAGAGATTCTCAATTATCCTTTAATGGTCTGAGAACACTTCTCCCCACCTGCTATAACATAGCGGGAAGAACAGGGGATTAAGGGATAAGGAGGTGTGCAGAGCGACTGGCATGGCTTAAGTCAGAAACCCTTGCACGTCAATCAGCTGCTCTTCATTTTCAACACGAGCATAGCATCAGTTTGGTATAATGGCTGAGCTGCTGCCAAGAAAGCAGCAGTAATATCAGTTATTCCTGGCAGTGCTGACATGGACAGGACCCTACAAGTCTCTCCATAAGAAAACAGGATGTAAGGAAGCTGGAGGGAGGAGGAGAATTCCTGCTATCCCTTTCTGTCCTAAACCAGCAACCTGTCATACTGGATGGAGGACATGGGAGAAGAAATGCAAATATGTGAGAGTCTACTAAATCCTGGGTACCATCCTCCATCTTTACGTTACAGTTCTGCTCTCCTTGTGGAGCCCACATCTGAGGCCAGAGCCCTGACTCTGGGGGTCCTGACTAACCAGGTTCACCAAGAAAGAAACCTCATGGTGAGGAGCAGGAAATTCTTTGGCCACACTGGGAAGGCAAAGTGAGAGCCGGCCTCTCAGCCCTGTCTTTGGGGAGCTGATGGGAGGTGTAGGTTTAAGTAGAGGAAGAATTGGGGTAAGGGAGTAGAGGTGGTGCGTAATTAAGCAGTCTTAATCAGACTGATGATTCTCAGTTCTGGTTTCCTGAGGTGGCTCCAGAGATGTCCTCATCATTTGAGAGGCAATCTCCATTTGTTGCTCAGGATATTTGTCCATCAGTCCAATGATCCTGGAAAGGAAGCAATGACAAGAGCCTTCTCGACACCATCAGGAGTCAGAATCAGGATGCTGTAAACTTGCCTCAGTCTCCAAAAGGTAGGTTACATAACTCAGGGCTAATAAACCTTGCATTACAAGTTTTTAGAGGAACACTCCTTAAATGGTCAACATGCCTACGCACACACCTGAGCAGGCACCTAACCAAAGTTTAGGGCAACTAAGGAGACAGGTACAAGAACGAAGGCAAAGATGCCAAGCTTTTCCCTGCTTTTAGTTACCTGTAGGGCATCTGCAGGCCTAAGAATAAGTGCTCCTAGCCGAGGTAGCATAAGTCCCTGTTACTCTCTCTTCAGTCTAAAATCATCATGCCAATCATCTGTTTATCAAGTTCTCAAGTTGGCTCAGATGCACTTAAAATTTTCTGGGTCATGATATTAAAATTATACATTGCTAGTCCTCAGAATCCTCCAATGGTTTCCTGTTTCACTTAGAATAAATTCTAAACTTCCTACCAATATCTGGACTCTCCTTGCTTTCCAGGCTCTTCTCCTTATACACTATAATTTCCAGCTTCAAGTTCTCTTTTCTGGACCTAGAATATGCTAAGCTTTTCCCTCCTCATGGACTTTGAAATCCAGAAAGTCTTGCTTCAAGTCTCCCATGGCTGCTGCTTCTCATTGGATTTCGGCATGCAGTTCAGCTTTTGTATGGATGAATGAAGAAATGGATAAACCACCTAAAAGACAATTTGGGGCCTCAGGAGCCTTAGAAGGGAACCAAGGAAATAAAACTCCTGGGAGATGGAAACAGGTCACACTTCATAGGCCTGTGGAAGAAATCAGTGGGGAGACTCTAACCAGGGGAGGAGGGAAGGAGTCAGCTCCTGAGGGCCCTTCAGAGAAGTTATTTCTCAGATAAAAAGTCTTCCTGCTTTCTCAGCAATCTCACTGACTGTCACTGGCAAAAGTCAAATCAACAAGGGTCACCCCTCCTGACCTGTTAGCAACCTGCTCCAATGTCACCTGCAAAACCAGGACAGTCCTCCACTGGACTTCCTGTGCTGGGAGCCCTCCTGCGCTGGAGCATTCACCACACCCTCCTGCCCTGTCACTTTGCAGACCTCACCACTATGCCACACTGAGCCCTAACATCTGTGTCCCAGAGCACATGATGGACACTCAATTTGTTTTATGAATGGATGAAGTGTTTAAAATACTGTTTTGTGGCACAATAAAACCAGATAAAGATTTACAACCAAGAGCCTTGTGCTACTATCAGATTTGCACTAGTAGGTAGGCATGGCCATATCCCAGGGCTTGCCCCTTAACTTCTCTGAATGTTAATAACGCCTTCCATTCGACTTCACACATGAGACAGCCAATGGGAACATACATTGTAATCTGTTCAATGCTACAGAATAACAAGTTACTATTAAGATGATGCTAATCCAAATATTACCCTCATTCCCAGCTATCATCCAAGATTGAATCCCTTCCAAAGCCTCTATTCACTCATACTTGGTGCTATAGTTTGCATAAGTGACTCCCAAAGGGCTTTATACTAAAGGTTTGATCCCCAACCTATGGCACTATTATGAAGTGGTTGAACCTTTAGGACATGCAGCCCCATTTTGGAAGGAAGTTAGGTCACTGAGGGCATGACCTTGAAGAAGACATTGGGACCCTGGCCCCTTATCTCTGTTTTCCTGGCTACTATGGTGAACAGTTTTAATCCACTAGGGCACTCACCACCGTGATGTTCTGCCTTATCACAGGCCCCAAGCCAGCACAGCCAGCCAACCAACCACGGACCAAAACCTCTGAAACCCTGAGCTAAAACACACCTTTCCTCCTTTTAAGTTGATTATCTCAGATAATTTTGTTACAGCAACTCAAAGCTAACACATTCATCCTCCATTAGCAGGAAAAAATTAAAGTTAGTTAATTTAACTCTTCTCATAGATAAGTTACTTAATTATGGGACAAAAAGGAAGTATGTAAGTCTCCAAGATTAAGCCAAAATATTTAGTAAGCAGAAAACTGTGTTGTGCAACTTGAGAGGTTGAGACAGGAGGATCATTAAAGTTCAAGGCCATCCTGGGCAATTTAGTAAGAACATGTCTGAAAATAAAATTATAAGGCTATGGACACAGCTCAGAGGTAGAACTCTCCTGGACTAAATCCTCAGTACCACAAAAAGAAAAGAAAAAAATCTATGTTGCAAGATGCTGATATCACTTTGCATTTTTGAAAACAAATAAATAAATGTGGTCTCTGTTTTGAGCCACTCTGTTCCAGGATAGAAAAGCAAAACAAAGCAAAACAAAGTTCTGGGGAGGTGAGAAAAGTCAGCTAGAGCACATCACACACATAGTGAATTTGAGATAAAGAGCAAATCTGAGTCCCACAAACCAGGGTCAATGTTTTCCCTAACTTTCTGAGCCCAAGAGAGCCAAAAACATCCAGGAAATTCTCTCTTCTTCCCTCTCTGAGAGGAAAGAAACTTGAACCAGAAGTCTGGTACCCTGAAATGGCTTTCTAAATTTCTAGACTGCCATGGAATATCACAATTTCAACAACCTCTAACAACACGCGGTCGGTCCACAGAAAAGAGGACTGGAAATGAGAAATCACAGATGAGGGTGCAGTGAGGCTGTGCTTTCATGGGTTGCTGGAGGCAGAAAATTGGTTCAATCATTTGGGAAAGGAGGTTGGCAATATATCAAGAGTCATTACTTTGGTCATATTGTGTGAAACAAGTATTTCACCTTTGAGGATAGATCTTAAGAAAATGAAGCCGGAAAAGCTACAAGTACAAAAGTATTCATTACAACATTATTTATGGCTTTAAAAAAATTGGAAGCAACTTAAAATATCCAACACCTGGAAAATATTTAGGCTTACTATGGTCTAACCACACCGGGGACCACTATGTAACCTTGAAAAATTATGGTGATAATGACCACATAGCAACGTGAAGAAATGAGCATGGCATAAATCTGAGAGAGAAATACGATAAAAACTATGCTCCCCATTAAAAATGTGAAAGGTGGATATGCAAAAGGAAAATCATGCAAAATAAAAATGTTTGCGCGACAGTGGTAAAATGATGGTCAATTTTTGTTCTTTATTTTAGCAAATCTGTAATACATAATTTTCAAATTAAAAATAACACTTTTAAAAAAGATAACCTAGTGAAATAGGGCTCATTGATCATTAAGGAAATTACTTTTTAAATGAAAAATTTTAATTAATTTATTTTTATTTTATTCATTTTTAATTGAGAAATAAAAATGTATAGACATCTTAAAAACATGTTGTTTTGAAATATGTATCCATTGTAGACAGGCTAAATCAAGCTAATTAACATACGCATTACCTCACATACTTAATTTTTGTATGGTGAGAACACAAAATTTTCTCTTTCAGCAATTTGTAAGAATATAAAACATTGTTTTAATAGTCACCATGCTGTGTAACAGACCTTTTGAACAGATTACTACTTTTTTTTTTCTTTCCAGTGCTAGAGATCAAACCAGGGTCTCTTACATGCTAGACAAGTACCTTACCACTGAACCACAACCCAGAGCAATAGGAAGGCTTTTTTTTTTTGGGGGGGGGGGGTTGTTTTGTTTGTTTGTTTTTTTAAATGGCAGTGGTTGGGGTGAAGCCTAGGGTCTCATGCATGCCAGGCAGGTAATCTACGACTTAGCCATACCCCAGGCCCCAATGACAACTTTTAAAGAAACACATTATTAAGAATTACAAATATTTTACAGGTCTACTTTTATATCTTTAACAATTATAAAACTTTCCCATTATATTTTACTCTGACAACCTCTATGAAGCTAGATTTATTTATAAGATGTAAAACACAACGTTTAAGTCACTGAATAACACACCTCCATACGTTTAAGCTACTCAGTGCGTTTGTTAAGAATGTTAGCTCATCTAGCTTTCCAAGGTTCAAATTTTGGGGACTGGGGAGGCACAAACACTGGGTGCATCTGGCAGCATTCGGAACATACAGGTAAAATAATAAAGTGTATTATAGAAGCTATCTCACTAATCAAAGACATTTCAATCTATTTTCCCTCACATAAGTATCCTTCTTACTCCAGCGTTGAACAATTTAGATGATATTAAGATAGAAAAAGGGGCTGGGGGTGTGGCTCCATTATAGAGCACCTGCCCGGCACGCAAGGGCCCTGATGAGTTTTCCTAGAGTTCAAATAGTTCATATAACTACAACTATTTCAAGCTCTCAAGAAACAACCGTAGATTATATTTCTCAGTGAGCCATTATATTTGTTAAAGATTCAACCATTTAAAGTAGAAATATTTTCAAACTGTAACATTCTTCAGAATATACAGAAGTAAAGAGGGATCACTGAGAGGTAAAAAGACCAAAGGAATATTCCTACCTCAAAACTGTTGTTCCCTTCAGGTAGATTTAACTCAGCATTCAACAAGAATTTATTAGCATCTGGTCGACCAGATATAGACAAAGAGACAGTAGGAGACAAGTAGTGATGCTAGAAGATGATAATTGTAGGGATGAGAAGGAGGCAGAGCAGGGCAAGAGATCAGACGCCTCCCCAGGGTGGCAGTGATTCCATAGGACTGTCTGGGTGGGTGCTGTGTGAAGGTGCTTAGAGCAAGCTTCTAAACTCCAGGGACAGAGGACTCTAGGCCTAGGACAGGGAAGGGAACTGTGAGTGGAACCACAGTAGGCGAACAGGGGCTGAAACCAGTGTGTCAGAGAAAACAGCAAGAGATGAGATGAGCAAGGTTTGTGCAGGAGGTAGGGCAGACCACACAGGGCCTCATAGACCATTCTGAGGACTATGGCTTTTACTACAAATCCGAAGGAAGCCTCTGCAGGGTTCCATTTATCTTAACAGGAACACTCTGGCTGCTGTGCCCAGCATCCCAGAGACAGATGAGTAGTGAGAGGTGGCGGACTCAGAGTCTGTGTTTTGAACAGAGAACCAACAGGATTTCCTAACAGAATGAGGGTGAGAGAAAGATGTTGTTATTGTTGTTGTTGTTATTATTATTATTAGTGATTGTTATTTTTACCTGTCAACTGAAATAGGGAAGCCTGGTAGAACAAATCTGAAGGGCCAGTTCAGAAATTCAGTTTGGCCATATTAAGTAAGCAATGTCCATTAGAATCTCAGGGAGAAATGAATAATATATATTTGGGAGTGGTTGGCACAGAGGTGAAATCTAAATCCAGGAAAGGGTGAGCATGAAGGAACTGGCACAGACTGATCCCTGGTGCATCCCAATTTTAGAGGATCCCGAGGACAGCAGAAGGGACCAGAACAGGAGACTGTGAAGAAGCTACCCGTGAGATGAGAACAAGATCAGGAAAACACAGCATCCTGGAAGTTAGATAAAGAAACATGCAGAGAAACAGTTAGTGAGACACCAGGAAAAGTGATAACTGAAAACAAACAGATGTGACATGTTACAAGGAAGGGCAAGTAACTCAGAGTGGGGGCTCCACGTGGCTGACTTGAGGAAGCAGAAGATGCTCAGTTAAGTATGTTTTCAGGGTCTTTCATTATTCTAAAAGCGTTATGTATGTCAGAGTATATACATGAATGTTTTTGATGCAAACTGGTCTGGCTATACAATTGCAGACCCCAGGGCAACGTGAAACTGCACAGCCCCTTGTCCAAACATTCTGTCCAAGGATCTCAAGAAGGCAGCAGCAGAGCATTCAGCCAAGCGCAGATTCCTTCCAAGATGGGGCCCTGTGCAACTGCATAGGATGCTCAAGGAGCTGACACTGGCAACACAGGCTCTAAACTATCACAAATTAGAGGCATTGCTGGTACAGCAGGTTTCTTCAGCTTTGGGTTTCAAAAAGCACTTAACTGTTTATTGGAGAATACAAACAGGAAAAAAAAATAAATGATACAAACATAAGGAGAATCTGCTAGAATGTAATTTACTTTTTTTCCCCAACTTGCTTTAAAAGCTAAATCAGCATATATGGATGTGAAGTCATTATAGCATGACAGCAAAAAAGGGCAGAAGAGTCATTAAGTTTGATAGCACTAATAAAACTACATGAAGAAAAGGGAAAGAAAACAAGCTTCATTCCCATTGGTACACAGACAAAATATAAATAAATATTTTTCATAGTGTTTGTAAAAGTTTTTTGGTTAATGTTCCTAAATGAACAGTTAATGTATACTTTCATTTTGGTTCTATCCCACTGACATAAAAAATAATACCTGAATGAGAATACCAAGTATGAATGCTAAAATCAAGACAGGAATCCTCTAGTTTTCTCATAATGAAGATGGTATTCTTCCTTATATTTGTAGAAATACATGCACACATAAATGTACCCCCTCCAGCAAATACCTACCATTACCAGACACTGTACTAGGTGCTAAGCTTGTGTATTCTTTCTCTTTCAGCCTCACCCTATGGATAATGAAAAAAAGGTGCACTTTCACTCTACTGTGTACTCTCAGACATACAATGGGTATTTTGCAGGTTTTTCTCCCCCAGTCTGGAAAACAGTCTAGTGACTTTTTACTTATTTCAAGGTCTCTTTCACCTCCAAGGTCACTTGCTCTATGGAACCTTTCCCAGTCTTTGCAAGTACAAACGGGCATGATCCATCTCTGCCTCCCTGGCTGTGTCCATGCCCACAACTCCAAGGCTTTGATATCTACTGTAGTTAGTGACTATAAAGTCTGTCTCTGCTCCTAAGCAGTGCATTCTGTGACAGCAAAAAAAACATCCTGTAAACTGATATGTGCTCAGTACCCAGCAATGTGACAAACGTCAGGAGCAACATAGGTGATTTCAGAGTCAATAAATGAACTGCTGGATGAAAAACATTATCTGTGGGTTAAATATGTCCAGAAGTCGTTCATTAAGACTGGGATGATTGGTTTTATAGGCTGTTATTTCTTGGTTACAATTGCAGTCCACTCTGAATTTCACCATCAGAGAATGACAGCTATTAGGGCTGCCTCATATCCTCTAAACTTGGATATTCTGTGGGCCTTTGAAGTGAGGTCCCATAGAAAGATAGTTTCATCTATCAAGCATAGGAGATAAGGTGAGGTGCACAGCTAAGCAGGGTGTGGCAGGTAGGCACAGGCTTGCTTAGACAACTGCGGCCTCAGGCATGTGCATAAGCAGAAGCTTTACTCACGGACCTTAGAGCTGTGCCTTTGTTAAGAAAGACATCAGCACAGGTGAAAAGATTGGAGGGGACCTTGAAACCAATTTCTAAAAATTTTAGAATAAAGCCAATTTGCCACCATACATAAGCCTCTTGACACAGCAAGACCTGAAAATTATAGGCTTCAGGTTGAGTTTCAGATTACTTTCATAGGTGGAAAGCCACATACACACACACACACACACACACACACACACACACACTAAGCCTGAATTTAATGATGAAGTGTTGTTGTTTTAAAGATAATGTTAGAATTTGTTATTTTAACAGGTAAGATTTATGATCTTGGCAATTCAGTTTAAGGCCCAAATGTCCTGACTCTTATGTAATAAGATTTGAATATGGGAATGAATTCGGGTTAAGCAAAGGACAGAGTAGCCCTAAGGGAAAGGACACACATAAAATAAATTATACCTGAATGGTGTATTTTAATTATTCTTGGTGATTTCTTTTCTAAAACCAAACTTGCATTTTATCAGAGAAAGTGTGTTAAAGTTCTGATGATTGCACCTACATAACTCAGAATTTACATTGTTGTGAAAATAAAGTGTGAATTAAATAATAAAAACTGCTTTTGCATTTTATCCATCTTCAGGTATCTGACAAAAGTAAACGCATAGCATCATATATTAACACTATATACATTGCAGGTACTTTATAGGTAATTGTTGATTAAATGGAAATTTCACATTCTTGAGAGCAGAGTTGCATATAAATGACCTTTCTACAAAACCTATAAAATGATACTGAGAATTTGATTTCAGTCATTAGATATAATGATTCAACTTTATCCATTTATTTATTTATTTAGGTACTGGAGATTGAACCTAAGGGCACTTTGCAACTGAGCTAATCCCCAGCCCTTTTTATTTTTAGACAGGGTCTCCCCTCAGTTGCTGAGGCTGTCCTTGAACTTAAGATCCTCCTGCCTCAACCTCCTGTGTTGCTGGGATTACAGATGTGCGCCTCCACCTCCAGTTTCATTCATTTTTAAAAAGTCATTAAAAACACTTCAATATAAAGTAGTATTTTAACATTTGAAGGAATTAAACATGTACCGACATGAGAAAAATAATATGATTGTACTGTTTACCCAACTTGTAAAGACTGGCATGTGAACCTTGTCTAACTTAACAAATTAATTCTAGATAGAAATGGGGCTAGTTCTATTGTATTGAGCTGTAATGAATGATAAAGAACAGGAATTAATACAGTAGTATTTTAATTGAAACAACTTATATATCCTAGAGAGTTTTAAACAAACTGAAAATGACCAAAGTCATCAAGAGAAACCCTCAACAACTACAGGAGGAGATAGGAGATCCCATTTACTTAGTGTTTACTGTATGTCAGACCACAGGCCAAACATTTTGCTCACAGAGCCCTATGACACTATCATTATCATTACTATCATTTAATATACCTGCCTATGTATATATATTAGTAAAGCACTGAAAAAAATATTTATTACTGATATTGCTGAAAATATATCAATGATCTAAGTCACTGGTTAAAACACCAAAAGTAAAGGCATTTTACTGAATCCAAAATACTGATGTTTCATAATATCATAGTATTGGAGAATGAAATGGTGACAATCCATCCATCACTCATTTCAACATGGATGACAGGTTTGGAGCAGAGACTATGCAGAGAATTTCTCCCAGCTCATCACCCAGGGCTGCTACATTTTTCCAGTGGCATCAACCTCATTAGCTTTTTTTTTTTTTTTTTTGCTTTGTTTCTTGTTATAGAATGTTTGTCATGTTTTGGAGCCCAACTGTGTTATGTTTGGTTTGGGTTTTTTATATCTTACTATAATTGCTAGATGTTTATAAACTGGAGTACTTTGAAGCATGACCTCACAATATCATTCTAATTGGAAGTCTCAGAGACTTTAAGAGACTTTACCTAAAAATTAATATGTATATTCCCTTTGGATACAGCCAACAAATCAAGCCCAGAGCTTTTAGGAAAATAAATTATTAAAATATATCATTGAGGTACAGAAGCTGAGGCTTACTGTTTTTAAGCATCAATTTTATCATATAAGGCATTCAGAGAATATTTTGAGTAAATGATGGATGGATGGATGGATGGATGGATGGATGGATGGATGGATGGATGGATGGATGGATGGACGGACAGACAGATAATGAAATGACTGACAGTGCCATTACCAAAATATAGCTATGAAAAAGTATCATTTCAATTTCACGAACATATAAATGACCAGGATACATACAGGCAAGAATCAAATGACTGAGATTACGACTTCCTATAAACCATTCCTTAAATTACAGGATGACTGCAAGCATAAATCTGAGACATGGGTCTCCTAGTAGTTTCCATACTGCGAAAGCAGATGGAACTCAGGATAAAGTCATGTAAACAAAAATATAAGATAGTGCATATTAATTTTGTTTCCTTATAAATTATGGCAACATTTAGGTATTGATAGCTTTGTAGGCATTTAGACTCATGTTGAACATTTATAATTTGTCTCTTAATTTTTGATAAACTCATCAAAGGCAATTCATGCAGAAATGTCCTTAGGCTTGGACTTCCATGATAAGCTGTTTTTTTTTTTTTCATTAAAAATAAGAAACAAATTATGTCCCAATCTTTACATTCATTTCTCCAAAATATTGTTGTCTTAATGACTTCATCTATTTTCTTGAGAAGCCTAAGGTATCTTTTAAGCTACCAACTAGTAGGCTAAAATGATAAATTTAAGTTAAAGTGCTAAAACTTATAGTGCTCAAACAATGAATTTAAGGAAAAATATAAAATGCTGACTTATAGCAATTAAAATTAAAAATGTATAAATTCAAAGATAAGTCCAACAGCTTTTGATTATTGAGCACTTACTATATATACTATGCTAAGTGTTTTATGCTTTCTGATGGCCCCAAACTAGGGACTAAAGAGACTTAATACCCTAAAGCCTAATCACAAAGCTAACAAGTAGAGGAGGTAGGATTGAAACCAGGTCTACCTAATTCTGTGTGCTAAATGACCAACATAAGATGGCTTAAAATATAGGACACTATCCTGTTTTCCAAATGTGAAGAGCAAAAATAAGTAAAAAATATAAAAATGTTCTGCCAACTTGAACATGTAAAGTACTAGTGATAAAGGTAAAATAATCAGATGTCTAAGTATTATCTAAATTCTTCACATGACTAATATCAGGTCTTATTATCACAGGAGCAATTATCAGTTTAACAGTAATTAACAGTTTTCTAGCCCAACCAGTAACTACTCCATATGCATCCAAGGCACCAAGACATACCTTTTTCCACTTAAAAAAGAAAGCTGTCTCAAAACATAGAGCAACCACACACATACCCCACAAGAAATAGGGATTTCAAGGGAAGATGTGAGATAAATTAGAAAATTATCTTTGGGTTATACTGGCTAAAAACTATTAATTAAATTCAAGAAAGGGAATTACTGGATACAAAGCTTTAGCTGAACTAAGACTCCCCAATGATTACAGCTGGTGATGTTCACCCAAAAAAGTAAATAATTACACGTAGGTATCTCATTTCTTTGAATATTGCCTTAATTGTACTATTGCATAATGACTAGCTCTATGACAGTAATGTATGTTTATATTAATATAAATTAGTATTAATAGCAATTATGTATATTTATAATGATAGAGTTTAAAACAGTTCTCGTAGTAGTTGGGAAAGAAAGCTGCTTTTACCAATACACATGGGTTGGTAAAATAATCCACTATCCTACGGCATTTTACAAATTCTAAATGACTGTCATTTACATTATTTCGTATGATTCTCATAACAATTCTGTGTAAACAAATAGAAGCTGCTTGCTATGGTCTGAATGTTTGCATCCTCCCCCACCTCCATTTCATATGTTGAAATCCATCCCAAAGCAACAATGTTCAGAGGTGGGATCTTAGGGAAGTGATGAGCTCATGAGGGAGGGAGCTTCACAAATGGGACTAGTGCCCTGTGAGTCCCTTCCCCCAAGAGCAGCCAGGTCTGTGCACCAGCAACAGACCCTCCCTAGACACCAAATCTACCCAGGCCTGCATCTTGGACTTCAGCCTTCCGAAGTCTGAGAAATAAATTTCCATTGTTCATAAGCAACCTAGTTTATTAATTTTGTTACAGCAGCCTGTATGAACTACACTGCGTATTATTCCTATTGCTCTGGAAACTAAAGCTGGGTAAGTCAGAAAACTCTCAGGGTCACCTGGAGAGTCAGTAACAAAGCTGGATCTGAAAATAAGGTATTTTCATTCCACCTCACTGTGATTTCTGCTACCATATTCCTTAGATATAATGCTTATTCCCTTCTTTAACCCAAATTATCACACATATGGGGAGGGAACTACCACTCCCTAACCCTCTCCAGTGCATCTGACACCCGATGGCCTCATATAGCTCTCAGTATATTTCCTACATTAGAGACCTTGTGTCTTATGTGAACAAAGGACGGGTGAACTTCAGTCTTCCAAGCCTTTATTCACAAAGCAATAGCAAATGTTACAGCCCAAGAAGAAAATATGGGGAAACATTGCTTTAAGCTTTTATTTCTTCCCTCGAGTTTTTCCTTTCTGTTTAATTCATGGGGGCAAAATCAGATGCAAAGCCAATTAATATATTTATGAATATGTGAAGGCCACCCTGGAGAGGATCGCCAAATCCTCTGGACCGGCTGCTTCAGCAGTGACCTATATAGAATGCTTACCCCTCTCGCAAGCACACTCTTCTGTACTGGATTGTGTTCTCCAGGGAAAAAGATAACTGGTGAAGTTTTTCTATAAACTTTAAGAATTAATTTACTGAATTAATGCATGCTGAGGGGTGACTTGGTAGAAAGCACTACATACTAAAATATTAGTCCTTGAGAATAATATTTTAATGCTCTTTTTTTTTGCCATTTTCAGAAAGCCCCTAAAGAAAAATATAGTGTAAGAAAGATGTTTTCAATTTTTTTTTCCATCAATTAAGCCAGGAAAGTGACATTGGTGAGCAAAAAAGAGGGGACATAAATAAATAAAGACAAAAACAAAACCACGAGAATATGTTCCTAGTGCTCAGAATGGTGCTGGCAAATAGAAGTAGTTCAATAAAATATAATCCAAATGAAAACTGAAAACACCATTTCTAGGTTAGACTTCTGAAACATACTACCAGAACTCTTCCTTCTCATGATTATCCTTTTGGTAACTGGCTCTTCCTCCTGCTCAGAGAATTTCTTTCTTTCTTTCTTTTTGACTTGAAGCTTTATTTTATTTTTATTTATTCATTTTAATTAGTTATATATGATAGCAGAATGCATTTTGAGTCACTATACACAATTGCAGCACAACTTTTCATTTCTCTATCTGTACACGATGTAGCATCACAACCTATGTGTAATTATACATGTACCTAGGGTAATGATTCCTTCACATTCCATTCCACCATCTTTCCTGCCCCCATGCACCCTCCCCACCCTCCCTCCGCTTTGCCCAAAGTTCCACTATTTTTCCCGTGCTCCCCACCCCTCCCCATTGTGGATCAGCATCCACTTATCAGAGAGAACATCTGGCCTTTGGTTTGGGGGAACTGGCTTACTTAACTTAGCATGATATTCTCCAACTCCATCCCTTTACCTGTAAATGCCATGATTTTATTCTCTTTTAATGCTGAATAACATTCCATTGTGTATATATAACACAGTTTCTTTATCCATTCATCTATTGAAGGGCATCTAGGTTGCTTCCACAGTTTAGCTATTATGAATTGAGCTGCTATGAACATTGATGTGGCTGCATTACTATAGTATGCTGATTTTAAGTCCTTTGGCTATAGATCAAGGAGTGAGATGGCTGGGTCATATGGTGGTTCTTTACCTAGTAGATGATCTTCCCACTAGCCTGGCATCTCAACTTTTGACTGGCTCTCCTCCAAGGACCCTGTTCCTTAACCTGTCCCTACAACTCACTTACACAAAAAGACATTGAATAATGTCAGTAGCAGAAAATTCACCCCTCCATGAACTTGATTTTTGAGATGTCTTCTTTACCTACCACTTGCTCTCCTTACAGTTTCCTCCCCCAGTCTCCCAACTCAAACAATTACCCAAGCCCCGCTGGTGGCTCCAACTCATTGACTTCTATCACCTTACTCCTGACCCTCACCTCTCTTGTATGTCATACCTCCCTTTTCCCAAAGTTGAGTCCATGTTCCATCATTACTGCAACTCCTTTATACTCCTTTTTCTCCCTTGCCCTCTCCTCATCACCTCTGCTTGGCTATATTCAACTTTCTGGGGAATTCCCCACTTTCACTGGAGCAACTAAACATGGGTGAAGAAAACCATTCACACTAATTGTTCTCACTTTTAATCCATCACTGACCTCAAGCCAGCCCTTAATGTTGTCTTGCAGTTTTGCTAGAAATTGCTAGTTTGTTAATCTACCTACTTCTGGACTGAATTTTTATCTCTTCTCTCCTCTAGCCTCCACATCTCCTTCCTTCTCAAATTTAGTGGATACTCTTGCTTCTTATTTCATTGAGAACATCTAAATGTTCCCACACCCAAATCCACCAACCTATTATTATCCACCCCTCTATTCCACACTCTCCTGTTAAAAAGGATAAATGCTTTGCCCTCTTACAAGGCCAGCTGAGCCACTGGTACACTGGACCCATCCTGTCACTGTTTTACAGCAGACTCTCTCTTCGTGTCACTGGTTTTTCCCCTCCTGTAGGACCGTCCCCAGGAGCACGCAAGATGCTGAATCATTCTTCAGCCTGTAAAGATATCACTCCAACCCACATTGGATCTCCCTCTAAGGCTCCAGTTCTTGGTATCTTTCTTGTAAAAGTTCTTAAAATGGTTTTCTGTACTTCTGTTCATATTCTCTCTGGAATCCACTCCAATCACACTTCCAAATGCATCATGCCACTGAAATGACTCTCATTTGAGATCCACAAGTCTGTCCTTGGATGGATAATGTTCTGTCCTTATCTGATTCAATTCTCAGAAATATTTGACCCTTGTATCCATAGTCTCCTTCATAACATAGCTCTTCCTTTGGAGGCCTAGAATCTCTTCTCTCTTGGCTCTCCTTCTCAGTCTCCTCATCTTCTCAATGTCTAAAGCTTAGGTTCTTCAGGGACCTTTCTTCATAATTCATTTTTTTAACTATAATCACTCCCTAAGTGATCTCAACCAATCCTATGGCTGATACATGGTAACAAGTTTGGCTCTAGTCCTGACTTTTCCCCCAACTCCAGGTTTGAATAAACAACCTCCTAATTAACACCTTACACTTAACATGTCAAAAAACAAATTCTTAACTTTTCTCCAGGTTTCTACAGCAATTTCCCCTCCCCATCTAAATGGCAATCCATTTTCCAGTTGTCCAGAAACCTTTGTCTCCTGATTCCTTTGACTCTTTCTCTCCCATCCCGTATATTCCACCCACCAACAAATTCTATTGGTTCTTTCTGAATGTGTTCAGAAACCAGTTACTCTCACCCAAGTCACAACATCCCTGCATGATTACTGCACTCCTCTCTAGTCTATTCTTCATATTTCAACATCGAATTTTACATAATGTAAATCAGATCACATCACTATCAATACAAAACCTTCCATGGCTTCCCATCTCAGAGTAAAAGCTAAAGTCCTTTAAAGAACTTGGGAGAACCTATGTGAGCTGCACCCCTTCCTCCCACCTGCTCATCTCCTACTTTGCCTCTTCATTTGGCTCAATGGCTTCAACCACCCGGTTTCCATGCTGTTCCTCACCTTTGCCCTGAACATCGATGCCTCTATGGCCTTTGTGCTTCATCTGCCCCAGAGAGCAGAACTGATCACTACCTCATTTATCTCTGCCTCTGTTCAAAGACCACCCCAGTTGTGGCATTTTCCTGACCTACTCCGCATAAAAATCACCTCTGCTATGATCTCCTATCTTCCTCTCTCTCTATAACATCCTTTTATTTTTTTCCATAGCAGTTATTACTATAGGACATATGACATCTTATTGCCTATTGGTCCAGTACTTCTCTCTTACTCAGAATCAGGCGAGACCACCAGTGACTAGAATAGTGCCTGGTGCATATGAGGTACTCAAAAAATAACTGAAGAATAAATGAGCCAACATCATTATCATTATTATCTTTACTACTTAAATGAGAGGCTAAGAGCTTGAAGCACAGGAAGTGCATGCAGTGCTACAAAATAGAGTGAAATACAATGCAAAGCCAGGCAGCCTCGCCAGGAGACGGAGATAACAAACAGCCAGAACTGACTGGGAAGGCTGACATGCACTTTATGTGCTAAGGCCAAGGCTATCTGAGGAAAATCATTCCCTACCTTAAAATTTGGTTCTTAATCAAAGCTAGCACATGATCATAAGCAGCTTTTATTCCATGCAGAGCATTGCTATTCAAAGAGTTCTGTATTATTCTATTTCATCACTAATACCTGAGCCCACAAAAAGGGAATATGAATAATTAATAGAGGAGAAAGATAAAAAAAAAAGAAAGGAGAAAATGTGATTTTCTTAAATCAGTAATTTTAAATCTTCTATTATTATTTTGTATATCATATGCCAACAATATCTTCCTTTCTCTTATCTTAGAGCTATTTCTCTATCATATTCTCTTTTCAAGTAGGAGAAAATATATTAAAATAGTAATTTTAATCACTTAGTCAAAGTGATTCAAATTCAAAATAAAATAAATTTCAAGGTCATGTCATTTGTAGTATAGCAACTTATTAAATAGATGGTATCTTTCTTGAAAAGAAGAAAGTGTTTGCGTTTATCATTTTTCAACTGGGAACAGAATCTAATGTCACATAAAAATGTACAGATTTAGAATGAGAATTTGTACTGTATGTGAATAATAAAAAATACAATAAAATAGGGTGATATGCAATATGTGAGAAAATAATGTAAAGGATATTAAATATATTAATAGAACCTAGACATGGTGAAGAAGTTTTTAAAATTCAAGGATCTAACCATGTGTCAGCTGAAGATAGTCTATCAGTTCTAAGCAGAGTAAAAGTATAAATAGAGATAGTCCTTTGAGAAAAATAAAAATGTAATTGAAAGAAAAGTCTAAATTCAGAAAATAAAGCATATAAAATAATATTAACTATTATGGTCTTTACTTGTTTTAAAATTTAATTCTATAGGCTGGGAACATGGCTCAGAAGTAGAGTTCTTTCCTACCATGGGAGTGGCCCTCGTTTGGTTCCCGGAACCCACACAACAACAGCAAAACTTAGATCTATCCTATTGATTTACTGCAAGTCTTTATTTTTTCACGTTCATTTCATATCAATGAAACAGTCTGTGACTTTTTTTTGTCTGTAGTTAGGTAGGTTCTCTACCATGGAGCTCACTCCCAGACCTAGTTTGTAATTCTTTATGATTACATAACTGCTGAATTTAAGATGAGCATGTAGTTTAAAATGTTCCCAACATAATACATTACCATTCCAGAATATATTAGAAAGTTAAATACATTTCATGAGATGCTAAAAGCAATATGCTTTAGACACCTGGACCGTGTGTGCGTGTGGTGGTAGTGGGGTAGTTCTGGGGATCAAAGCCAGTCCTCACACATTCTAGGCTACACCCCATTTCAATACATGTACCGTTGAAAAATTTTTAGTTAAACGTGAAGAGACAACTTAATGTGAAACAAATGTAGGCAATGAATGCACTTTAAATAAAATGCCTAAGTACTGACAATTAGAAGCAGAAGGGGGTAAAACCCGTGAAAATCAGTTCAACTTTTACATTTTTCTAGATTTATGAAGTATTTATTTCACTACACTTAAAACACACACACACACACACACACACACACACACACACACACAAACACACACACTATTGCCATAAGGGTTCAACTTACTTTACAGTGGTCATATTGGAGCTGTAAGGCTGGAACGTCCCCTCCAAGAGGCATCTGTTTCTTAAGCTCTTCATCTTTCATATTCAGCCATTTGATCAGTTCTTCTAAAGACGCCAGCAACCTGTTCCACTTCTCAGCACTGGCCTCCAAATGGGCCCTGTCGAGAGACAGAATACTGACCACATTTAGCAGTTTGGATTATATAATTCACAAAATTATAAACCTTCCTTTAGCCTAATAATCTTATATGACCCACAGCTGTTCATTTGTAGAAAAAAGTATTTCCTGTAAGAAATAGTTATTTTGAA
Organism: Ictidomys tridecemlineatus; assembly: GCF_052094955.1. Classification (NCBI taxonomy): domain Eukaryota; kingdom Metazoa; phylum Chordata; class Mammalia; order Rodentia; family Sciuridae; genus Ictidomys; species Ictidomys tridecemlineatus. The sequence goes on from NC_135484.1 coordinate 20,923,168, forward strand.
TCAGCTAAAATCTCTAAAGAATATGTTGTTAATCTTAACCAAAATTTAAGACATATACCTTCACACCATAAAGACAAGAAGGTGAGGCTTTCAGGAAGGATGTTTGTGACATAATGCAAAATTAGAGACCAAGTGTTGGTAGTTTAGCTAGAATATATTTATAGTATATATGTACAGACAAATATTTTTCTCATTTTCTCTCTCTCTCTCTCTCTCTCTCTCTCTCTCTCTCTCTCTATATATATATATATATATATATATATATATATGGAAGGAGGAAGATAATTATATGTATATAAAATGTTTAGAGAGGTACAGACCAAATGTGGATACCACTGAAAACAAAGTAAACACCAATCATTTATACAGAAACACACACACACACTTGTACTATCTGAATATTTACATAACATTTTTCTTTTCAAAAGTGAAAAACCAGACCCCCCCCCAAAATGACTAATCTTTGGGAAATAATACCACTACTGTCTTGACATCTCTTACAACCAAACAAAATACTGAAAGCTGAATATTATCAAAATTGAGCTCAAATTATTGGAAAACAATAAGGCATTGCTTGGCCAGGATACCATTTCACTTAAGTCTGATTGATGTCCACTGACAAATGGATATTTGCATAAAAAGAACTGGGCAATAATCATTATTATAGTAATTTATATTTTTAAAGGTAACATCTTTGTTTCAATAATAATTTTTATTTTTAGCATGGAATTGCACCCTCAGATCTTTAAGAACTTCATAACCACTAATATATGTTTATGTGGATCATGTTTAAGTATGAGCAAAAGCTCTTGAGAATCAAAGTGCAAAATCACAAATCCCATCCTGCTCTTGTTAGGGCTCTAGAGAAAGTCCACATAGGCAGCCTCAAACCTACAGGTGGGTTGGATTTGAAAATATGGATCAGTCAAAAGAGACTCCAGAGACTCAAGGAATGGGGCTTTCCTCAGTTATGCATTACCCCAGTGGACAACCATGTATGTGGACCCAAGGACTAATCTGAAGAAATGGAATTACCTTGATTGTCTATGGTCTTTCAGGTTAGAGGGGCAAGGCTGATTAAACACAGATGTAGCTTCTTACACAACGGCTTACAAAGACTGAAGCCCACAAGACAACTCACATGGGACAACCCCGGCTATGAGAAACCTCTGTTGGCCATGCTGCTTATCCTCTCATATGAAACTCTGAATGTCAAGACATTCGCACTATGGTCCCCACCTCCAGAAATCGGCTCTTTTCCTTAGTGATATGGAACCAGCCAACCAGGAACAGATACTACTGTCTAGCAAACCTCTCCATGATTTCTTTTTTTGCACATTTGATCTTCTTGAGCCTCTTTCTCAATGCTAACAGCTCTGCTACAGTTAATTCAAACAAATATACCCTCATTGATCACATGGACATGATGTTCCCAGCAACAGATAAACAACAACATCATAAGTCTTGGCTAAAAAGTTCATAATCTTTTCAGAAGAACAAATAGAAATCTGACTTGTCTAGTATATCTTGTTCATCTCTAATTCATAAAATAATAACTTTAGTCAACCAACCAATATGCTTAGCTAAAAGAAGAAATTGAAGCCCTGCATTTCTTTTAAAATACCACAAACCAGCACTGGCACTCATATACAATACACACAGAAGGCCAGTTATTGTGCCGTCTATTCACAGTGCCACTCCACTGGCAGCTCCTGACTATAAAGCAAACTACTCAAACTCTAAAATCTCATTCAAAGAGGGTAGGCATGAAATAAGAAATAATTTTGTGATACAGAAAGAAGTTCAAAGCATTTTATAATTCCCTAAAATTTGTATGATCAGAAATTTATTTTATTTTCTTGTATATATTATCATTTCTGTTTGTTCCACAGGTGCCATTACTGATCACATTTTACAAAATTGTGCTTTAACAAGGTCCTGATTCTTCTTGAGCTCCAGCTTTTCTATGTTTCTATTGATCAATTTTAAGCCAAATATGTAATTACCTTTCCCTGGTAAACAATAATTTTACTTGTCACAGAGCACAATTAAAAAATTTCAATTACATTAATTGAAAATTCTCTCTGCTATTTTAAACCACTTTGCTATGGAACTGAGATACTGCAATTTCTTTCCTATATTTTTAAATACAAAATACAGCCAGAAATCAGAGGTTCTTGGTCAATCAAGAAGTGCTCGAGTGTCGCTATGTGCAAAATCACTTATGCACATACCTGGACCTATTACTCAACATTTGATCCTGTGTCTTCAGTACCTGTAGTTTAACTCATTAATCAATAACTAAGCCACACATTGTATTCCTTTGAAATCCAATTTCACACATATACTCAAGAGTGCAGAAATGTCTTTTCCAATGCAATTAACTCTTCTGACTACACAGAAATAATGGAATTGATCGTCAAACTTCATGGCATTCAGCACCTGAAGCACCATCTATAAATATGAAGGCAATACTTTTTAAAAGAGATGCCAAAGTGGCTTTGAAATAAAAAGGAAAATATTGGGGGATGTGCTTCTGTACATCTTTAACCTTCCCTTAGTTAAAAGCAAACTCATCTGGTAGAATCTTCGCCTGGTAAATCTATTCTGGTTATTTTCCTATAGATTCTACCTTCATGTTTTGTAGATTACTACCATATGCCCAAATAAATGTGTGCTTCTGTAGGAGCCTTCCGTGTTCCAGTTTCATTTTAATTCTTTCATCTTCAAAGATAAAAGCCTTTTCATGGGCAGTGGGTTGAATGCTTTGTAAGAAGAAACCTTAAATTTGTGTTGGACTTTCTGAATGTTACTATAAACATTTTAAAATGTAAACCTCTCGAGACGACAGATAACAGGTCATCAATCATGTTTTCAGAATCTTTACTTTAAACATTGCTTTATCTCACACGTATCTGTGGGAACTCACATTTTTAAATAATTGACTTTTATTAACTTCCCTGCTTGCAGTTTATCCTTTGGGTACTTGATGTACCCAAAGCAATGGATATTTATATACATATATCCATTAAACTATATTTAAGTGAATACTTATAAAAAAATACAGTGCATAATCTTGTTAGAAGATAATGATCCATAAAAATAGTACTTCATTATTTACATAGAGTAGAAATAGATCTACAAAGAGAATTATAACTAATATCTGTTTTAAATCACAACAGTTTCCACTTTTCAAAGAAACTGTATCTTCAAACAAGTTATTATTCCTTCTCCAGTGGACAGACATAAAACTGGTGTGAGTGATGAGCGAGTGGGGAAGGGCATTTGTTGAAACAGGTTTTCATGTATTCAGTACATTTATTTTTGGAGTGCCCACTCTGTTCTCAGGTATGTTTCAGAAACAGAAAGCCATGCTATCAAAGCTCTAGGGTCAAGAAAGAAGAGAGTCAAGTGAACAAACATACTTCCAAGGTAGGAAACCTGATAACAGCTTCAGGAAGAACTGTGGATCAGAGAAGTGGGGACTTCCTTAGGAAGCAGTGGTGAGAATTTGGAATACACAGTCCAAGCCCTTTTACACTCTACTCTCATCATAGGTAACACTCAAGAAGGCAGAGATAAATGGTCCTGTAGACAAGTAAAGATACATTTGGAAAGTAGGTTGACCAAAGAATATAACGACCCATGTTAACGGGAGACAAAGACATAGTACTTCCTATTGTGTGAGGACTGCACAGAATTTAACCTCACATTTTACTACAGATGTCATTTCTTTTGGGTTTGTGGTAAACCTCACGTATTATAAATTAGGCAGTAATAAAAGAGAATACCTTAATTAATTCAAGAAAAATAGGCAACATTAAAAGAGGATTATTCCTGTTCCCAGAAGGGAATTAAGACCTACCAGGAAAAAAGAGTCAAGTCCTAGGAATCCAGTCTGCACTGAATAGAAAGACAAAGCTGTCTCCTGATGTGGGGTCTACTGGCAGCATGTGACTATTTAAACTTAGGCTAAGTCAAGTTAATAAAATTTGAAATTCGGTTCATTGGCTGCACTAGCCACATTTTAAATGCTCAATGTGTCACATATGACTCGTGGCTACTGTGCTGACCACAGCAGATACAGACCATTTCCATCATCACAGAAAGTTCTACTGTAAAGCACTGCTCTTCCTCTAGTACAGCTGGGAAAAGGGAATTTCAGTAGTTTTATAATATGGTTAACAAAATCATCTCTCTAAGGCCAAAAGTGGTGACAATGACATTGAAAAATGTGATAGCATTAGATGTAAATGATGATGTTAAAGGTTAATCTCTTCTGAGGGCTTTTAAAAAGGTGCCCTGCATTTTTAAGAGGCTCATAAAAGAAAGGGAAGACAGAATTTTACCTTTGAATTCTGTTTTCATTAGATTTGACAACTTCACTGGCCTTTAAAATCATAAGTTAATAAGGATCTACATTCAGTATCATTAAGCTGATAAGTGGGTATTTAATTAACACAATCAGACATTAAATAAATTAAACATAAAATTTAAACCATGTCCTTCACTGTCCTGAGTTTATTAGTATATTTCCAATTCACTTTTTTTCCAGTGAGTATAAAACATCACAAAGTCCCTAAGAGGCCATCTTCTAGCTGAAGTTACAAATCTTTATGTATCTCCACTTATACTGATATAAGTGAAATATATAATCATATGTATTGTTTTTAGATTGCTAAAGAATATTGGGCACATTAGATTTTGGTATTTAAAAAGCTTAGTTGTACTCATCCAAATAAAGGAAACAGTCATTTAAGATACTAAGCCACATGTCATTTCGTTGTTCCAGGGACCACATCATGGTCAAAAGAGATGTAATGCCTGGCAAGCACTTACAGTGAATCTGGCACATAAATATTCAATAAATATTGGTATTCTTTTTCCTAAAAATAGTACGTTAAATTAGAGCAAATGCCCCTGCCATGACAACATCAACCTCAACACAAAAAATAATTTGAAATACAGAACCCACGTGTATCACACACTCCAAGGAGCTGGGTGGTGAGGATCAATGAGATGACCTTATCTTCAGAAAAGAATGCAGCAAGACCACCTGCAGAGAGGAAGGTTTGGAGCTAAAGAGGAATGAAATGTTTTCAAATAGGCAAGGTAGTGAATATGATAAAAAATTATTCAGAATCTAAATACTAAGTATAAGTAGAAAGTTTCAAATTATGGTAGAAAAAAAATGTTAACCTTTCTCAGGCAATGTTAGGCAGCCCAAAACAAAAAGCAGGGAACAGAATGGGTCTGGGCATCATCTGGTGTCAGAGATTTGAAAAATAGAAATGCAGGCAGAATTGGTATTCAATTCTGACTTTACTAAAATGTCTTAGAGTGAACTTCAAGCTGGGCAGAAGGGGTTGAAGCAGTTTGAAATGAGAAAAGTTCAAGCAACTATAGATTAGAGGAAAGAGATGTGAAGGGATGAAAGGGGTGAGGTGGGGGGGGAGGCAGAGCTCTGTGGTACCACACTTGTCTAGCATGCAAGAGGACCTGGGTTCCATCCTGGGCACCACAAAAACAAAACAAAACACACAAACAATGATGGGCAGGTTCAGGAAGAAGGGAAACAATAAAAAGAAAGCTAAGAATTCCACAGTTGAAAATGCTGGAAGAGGCACAATTTTAAACAATTTACAGGTAGTTGGAATAGGGTAAATTCATTATGCATACAACACATAGAATCACACTGGATAAAATTATAAAGGTAGATAATAGTAGATAAATGGTCCTGGTATTTAATAAGCTAACGGAGAAGGGTGCCTCTCTCTGGAGAGGGACTATCATTTTAATGTGAAGCAGAGTATTTATTGATGCTATTGTAAACAATTCTGATTTGTTACAAAAGAGGTCTCTTTTTTCTAATAGGGAAAAACCAATCACATGCTGACACACATGGCCCAAGTGGAAACAGTCAAATAAAATGTGTGCTTTGGAGAACAGCCTGTCTCCTGAAACCATCTCAGGGATGCCAAGATGACATGGGAATAGCAGCTGAGTCTCACACGATGGCCAGGTCTATGGGAACAGAATACAGATGAAGGCTTTTAAAGATAAAGTAAAAAGAAGCCTGGAAATTAAAATAAATTGTTATCAGTATGGATATTGACAAGAATGACAGGTGAGAAAAAGATGGAGAATTTTAAAAAGTAGAATGTTAGAAGCAACAAGACGTGTACAAGAGGGCCTTTCCGCCAGCTTCCTCCTATACATGAGGAGGAAGCAGGAGGAAGACAATGAAAGGGTAGAAAAGTGGATATGATCATTCTAAGAGGCCGCTGAGAGACGAAGAAGCAAGGCTTGGTTAGCAGCCACAAGATTCCAACTTCCTTCTCATTCCTGTGCGAAGGGCTCCTGTCTCAGCCAAAGCACCTTCCACGCCTGGTTTATGGCTCTCATTTTGGGGTCTGGTGTCCATAGCAGTTAAGTACTTAGGATGGAAAATGAGGAAATTAACCACTATTAAGGATTCTTTCCAAGTAAAGTAGATAATGAAGGGAAAGGGCAACTTTCAATTAATTACAGGGGAAAGTGATGGATGAACTTAACAGAAACATTAACAGGAGAATCTGGTCACAGAAGAACCCAGTGTTTGGAGTACACTGGGCTTTAACGGACCCCAGAGGAGCAGAGCTGAACAGGGAGCTCCCTAGTAATCAGTGGCATAAGGATGAAGGGGGCAGGAGGCCAGGGCAAGGCTGCCTCCACATACTTGCTAGTGAGAACTTTCCCCCACTCTGTGGGAAGGGATTTTTCTCACTAAACACACTCTGGCCTCTTCTCCACCCTTTCACTCACTCATTCCCTGGTAAAGGTAGTGACAAATCTGCTCTGCAAACACAGAGAGAAGGAACCGATGTGTTTGGGTCTGTTCTTTCCTCCTGAGAACAAGCCTGCAGACAGAGTTCTTTTCTACTCTTCCTTGTGACATCTTCCACTTGGGAAGTTACTTTGACCATGACTACTGGGGATTCTGCATCATTAACAGCCCTGCTCAACTCTCACCCTAAGCTAATCCTCCAACCTGCCTCTGCCAGTAATGTCCACGGCATTAAGGTTCTTACTGATGCACATTTTCCATTTGTGCTTGTTTGGAATGCAGCCAAGAGAGAGGGAAGCTATTTAGTGTGGAACTCCTTAAAAATTCCCAACATTAGTGACTAAGATTTAAAAAAAAAAAAAAGATGGTAGGAAGAATTTCTACATCTTCTGAATTAACTAGTGCGGCGTGAAGTGGTAATCAATGAGAACAATAATAGCTAACAATTAGGGAGCACTTACCACGTGCTGTTGCAGGCACTTTAGAAAGGCGAATTTCATGAAATACGGATGCAAGTTACTCTTAATCCACATATGAGGAAACTGAGGCTCCCACAGGTTCATAAGCTGCCCGTGATGGCATAATATCTCAATGGCTAAGCCAGTGTTTGAAAACAGTCAGGGTTGCCCCAGAGCAGAACACTATTAGACACTATCCTGTGCCACTTATTTCTGAGCTGTGCTATCTATATGAGAATCCACTACTAAGAAATAATAAACCATTTTCTTTTATAAATATCCAAATAATCATGAATGTTAATGTAATTAAATTTCCCATTTTTGTAGGTAAAAATGAAGACTAGATCATTCACTTTGTTAGCTAATCCTTGCGAAAGCACTGGCAGGTCAATATAGACGTAGACGATAGCCCCCCAGCTCTTACGTGCTCAAGACCATTATATTCAATGATGTGGTAACAGCAATGGTGTTTTTCTCTCCTGGGCTCTATTTTTACTTCATCACTTCCCATTCTATCTCTTCAGCCCTCTGCAATCAGGTTTCTACCTCCTGGACTCTGCAGCTCTCATCTAGTCCACTTCTTCAAGCAGCTGACCCTGTGACCTCTGCCCTTCTCTGAAATCCCCTCCTCCCCTGGCACATGACAGCCCTCTCTCCTGCTGCATCCTCTTCCAGGACAGCCAGTTTTCAGCTTCTTCTACTGGTTTCCCTTTCCTTTACCCATTCCTCCTGTATCAGGGTTTCTCAGGATTTTTTTTAACCTCCCCCCCCCACACACACTTCTAATGTTTTATCCTTTTGGATGATTAACTCATAATAATTACCTGCCACCTCTGTCTGGACTCCCTGACCCCACTATCTCACCCGTCTTCTTTGCCTACAAGAATCTTTTGAAAAGAAGATAGCCTGGCTTTGGAGTCTGAGGCAGGAGGATTGCAAGTTTGAAGTCAGCTTCAGCAATGTAGAGACCATCTCAAAAAAAAAAAAAAGTAAATAAATAAAAGGGTAGGGGCTGAGGAGGATGTAGCTCAGTGGTAAAGCACCCTTGGGTTCAATCCCCAGCACTATCCGTGCATGTAAACTGAATTCTATACACTCTCCTTTCACTTTTCTCGATGCTAAAAGGGTCACTTAAGCAGGTCCTCCTGTCTTCAGAACCAGGTTCATCCAATGCAAGCTTATTAGTTGTGTGAGAAGGATTTTTCCAAAGTTTCAAACGAATTCTTTTGCCTAAATGGCTCCCAATTCCATCACCAGTGGAACACAACCTGGTATATACAGAGGTTCCATGACTGGTCTCTCACCTCTCTCTCTACCTTTTCTCTAGTCACCACTGTATTTCCCCACCACACTAGGCACAGATTCTATTTCCAGCCAGACTACACTTCTTAGCTTTTATGTAATTTGTCTTTTCAAACCTGTTCAGTTGCCCTTCACCAGTCCTCACTCAGTCTGTTTGGGGAAGGACTACATGTCTTCCAAGGCCCAGCTTAGGAATCACCTCTTATGAAGCCTTTGTCATCGGAAGTGACAGTAACCACTCTCCCCTTGGAGCTCTACGTTCACCTGACAGATGTGTAAGCCCCTAGGGGTAGGGACCTCATTTTATTTATGATAAATGATGCCTTAAACATAGAAGTAAGTTTTTATTAAATGCTTAAATAAGTGCCTGAATCTCATGAGGTAGGTTATCAGGCTAAATACTGTTTTAATTCATTATCATATTGGTTAATTACCATATTTTATGGGAATGTCTGATCTGTCTTGATGCATAAGTCCACCAAAACAAGCATATAATAGTCTCCAACATCCAAAAATAACTGTTTTACTTATACGTTAACATTCCAAGTGTAGCTTATGAGCTCTTCTTTTCAGATTAGAAAAAAAAAGTGACTTGATAGGCAAGAGCTCCCAAGAAAGACCCACAATTTCTGGGACCAAAGCTTTCCACTTGGAATGATCTGTTCATGATGTAGGCTACCATTCAATCCTTCTAACTCAAGAACTCATCCTTTAAGCTCCCAAAATTCCAGCACTTGTGTACAATCTTCACCAAAGCAAGCCCTACAGCTTTCAGTTCTTTAGCTTAGATATTGCTTTTGCTAGATCCTCAGTGAATGCTTTCACTTTTAATATTTTTATTTGTTTATATTTATGAGGAACAGAAAGTTACAACCAAATGGGACCTAGTCAGTTGAAAATTCAAGCCTTATTCAAGTTCAGTTTCTCACTGTACAGTACTCCCTGACTTTTCTCCCATTTAAAAAAAAAAAAATATATATATATATATATATAGTTGGCTGATGCTGCTAATTTTCAATGGGATCTTCAGACAAGGAAGTCCTTACCATGACCCCCTTTCCTTCAGAAAAAGAGGAAATGCAAATTCCTCACAATGAGCCCAGTAGAATGAACACATTACAGAGCATCTTCTCAGAAAGAAGTTTTTAAGAAAATCATTCACAATTCGTAATTAGTGAAGATTTCTATTCTCTGTGAAATCACTACATGAAATCCTAAAACCACCTGAAACAGACCCACTGAGCCAACCTTGTGTATGAAAAAAATAGATCCTACATTGAACAGGCCCTAACTAGATTAAGAAACAATCGTTTTCTCATTCAATCTTTGCAACAATATTGTGGGTTAAATATTTATATTCTAATTTTGTAAATTTCAGAGGGATAAATTTGCCCAAGATCAAGAGAATAAATCAGAGGCAAGTTAAAGGCTGGTGTGATGGCACATGCCTGTAATCCCAGCTATTCAGGAGACTGAGGTAGGAGGATCACAAGTTTGAGGCCAGTATCAGCAACTTAAGAGACCCTGTCTCAAAATAAAAATAAAATAAAATAAAAATGACTGGGAATGTAGCTCAGTGACAGAGCATTCCTGGGTTCACTCCCCTGTACTAGGAAAAAAAATTCAAGTTCAAGATCCTTTTGTTTTAAAGCTGTCCATATTTCAACACATGATATAACAAAAGAAAGTGATCTAGGAATTCCTACAAATATTCTTCTTTGGAATTTTTGCTTGATAATCCATTCTTCAGCCAGTATCCCCTAAACTTATATTCAGTGGGAAACTATCATCTAGTAAATATGACCTTAAAATAATCCTTACCCCTAATAACACTCATCTTGTCACTCCGAGTGATTTCTCAAGGCTTCTTCCTGGCCAGAATTCTGATCCTAAGGTTCATACTTATTTAATTTAATTCTCTCCAAATGGACATGAATCATCAGTTTTCCATTTTAGTGTCTAAATGAGATATGTTATCTATATAAATACAGCTTCAAATATGATGCAAAAACAACATGGTGAAGCAAAATTTGTTTAATACCAAGAGTCAAAAAGATCAAGATTCGAATACTGGCTTGGCACAAAACTTGGAAATTTCCTCATATTAATTAAATCTCATTTCCTCATGCAAGAAAGGATTTTTATCATCCACTTTACTAGGATTTGTCAAGCACAGTCATGCATTACTTATGAACAGGTACACATTCTGAGACACATGCCATTAGGCAATTCTATCATTGTGTGAACATCAGAGTGGACGAAAACAGAAACTGAAATGGCCACAACATCATTAGGCAATCTAATTGTCATATATACAGTTAGTCCTTGATGGAAAACTTTGCTATAGGGTGTATAACTATATGCGTAATGTGTGCAAAGATCCTTAAAGGTGGTGCACACTTGTAATCCCAGCTCCTCAGGAGGCTGAGATAGGCAGATTCCAAGATCAAGGCTAGCCTGGGCAATTTAGTGAGATCCTGCCTCAAAATAAAATTAAAACAGGCTAGGATGCAGCTCAGTGGTAGAGCATGCTGGGTTCAATTCCCAGTACCACAAACAAAAACAAAAACGTCCTAACATAGTACTTGGTAAAGAGTAAAGTCAAATAGTAATTAACAGGTACTGGTAACTATCTTGGTATTGCTGTTATGAGGTTTAAAATATGATGTGCACATTTGAGAATAGTGAGGAACAACAATTAGAAGGGATTGAACATAAATGAGGTTAAAATTATAATAAAGAAAACAATTTTCGCATTTAATCTTGAACTCTTTCTAGAGGGTAGCATGGGTGGTGGACTGCCCTTTCTTTTTCTGATATACAAAAATCAAACCCCGGCAATATTTTTATTTTGATAGCAACTATTCTGACCTGATGCTAGCAGATTTTGCTTTCAAGTCGTTCCATCTTTGGTTCATATCATCCAGTCGATGCTGAAGCATAGTAGCCTCCTCAGAGTTTCCCAAAGCTTTTACCATCTTCTGCCTGTTTCCATCAATGCTTTTAAATATGTCATTATGGGCATCAATTTCCGCCTGGATGTCCTAAGGAGAAAAAAGCAAAGAGAGAATGCAAACGTTAAACCTTAGTGTCAACATTGCTGAGAAGTTTTATATAGAGCTTTGATTTTTATGTTTGCAAATGAGTTGCTTTCAAGCAAAATAATTCATTTTACCTTACATAACAATTTCATGTGTTTCTACAACTCTCACATTGAAAATAATAGTCTTGAATCTTTAATATTTGTACTCATTACATCTTAAAACCTGAACTTATTATAATCTAAATTTCATGTATCTGTCATTTAGATGTCACTATTTTAGACTACATAATTGTTAAATCTTTGAATATTGGTTAATAGTTAAACATCTCTCTTCTTCCCTTTACACATGGGCAAAATTTCCCTGAAAATATGAAGTCTTACATAGGTCATTAAGATATTATATATTTTTAAATGCTTTCTACCTTTTGACAAACTAATAGTTTTCACTCTTTCAACCTTATAATTTTTATTCTAAAATTACAAAGAACACTTCATATATGTTTGTCTTCATTAAGAAAGAAAAAAACAGTAAAATAATATTTTGTTCAATTATCACATGCTAGGCAGGTTCATTTTAATAAAATAAATTTTGAGTGGAAGATAAAATGAGAATTATTGTACATAACAAAATCTGATTAAGACTTTAGGAAAGTATTTGGCAATTTATATCAAAATCTGTGAAACTATTGTCAAAATAAGAAAATTAATTTTTAAAAATGTTAAGCACATTAAGAGTTTTAAAGTAAAAAGTTGTAATAATATATTAATGATAATATAATATTAAGTTTAAAAAGAAGTGCCCAATTATACATTACAACTTAGTTTTTAAAATACATATTTAAGTTACATATTTGTGTATAATTGAGCATGCACATTAAAAGACTATGAAAAAGACAAAAGAAATCCAAAATCAGAATAGTATAATCTCTATAACAGGATTACAGTTTTTGTTTTCTTCTTTATACTTCTGAGTTTCAAAGAGTTTCTACCAAAAAAACCAAAACAAAAAACAAAAAAAAAGGGCTTCTTTTTGTAAGCAGATAAATTATAAAATGTTATAATTAGATAAATGTTAATTTGGGGGGGCACGCTCTGAGTATTGAACCCAAAGTTCACGCATACTAGGCCAGTTCTCTGCCACTGAGTTAAACCTCAGAGCTATTTTTCGTTTTGTTTCATTTCCTTTTGTCTTTTTGAGACAGGGTCACTAAATTGCCCAAAGTGGCCTCAAACTTGCAATCCTCCTGCCTCAGTCTTCCAAATTGCTGGGATTACAGATGTGCAACAGCACACTTGGCAAATGCCACTAATTTAAAATTTAAAATGTAGACGATCTGATCTATCTTTTTACTACTCTCCTAACAAAAGCCTGTCATTGTAACTATACATATTAATTTTCCTGAATTAAATAAAAGCAGCCTTGTTGTGACAAACTCTGGTGTGACAGCCACTAACAATCAATAAACACAAACGAAAAAACAGACACCTGAGGGGCCATGAGGTATGCTGCTAGTTTCCACGGAAATAACTGTTAATGTTAAAAAGCAACCTAGCAGAGAAGTAGGCAATTAATCTGAATTAGCAAACAAAGAGCAAACTCTTAAAACACCATAAATTTTACTGCTCTTCTCATTTTCAGTTTTATTTTATAACCCTCTGCTTCTTGTCTGAATGTTTGTGTCCCCCTACAAATACATATGCCACAATCCTAAGCCTGCAGTCCTAACTTACTAACTCAAGGTTCTCAAATTATGCATGGAAAATGACAATTTCATCACTATCTTAATTTGAGATCCTTACATTCTCAGTGGGAAGAAACGAAAAAAAAAAGAAAATGAAAGAAAAGAAAAAGTTCTGTTGAAAGTTTCTGGGGGCTGGGAATGTATATCAGTGACAGAACTCGTGCCTAGCATGTGCACAGCCCTGTGTCCATCCCCAGGACCACACACACACAAAAGTTCTTTTGTATAATACCCTGGACAACATGGTTTCCCGGATGAAACTATTCGATTTTTTGTGTGTCCTAAAATGCAAAAAATATTTAAGACATCTCAAAAAGATGTGTGTGTGTGTGTGTGTGTGTGTGTGGTTAGAAGACAATATTTGTTACTCCATACATTTTTATGATTTTCATTTTTCTCAAGAAACTCAGTGATACAACTTGTTCTCCATTTGCTCTCTATTGCCAAGGAGAACCTGGCCTTGAATTTCCTGTAGCAGTTCCTAAACATGGTATTCAGAGGACCACACCTAAAATCACAAGGCAGCTTCAACCCTCACATCCTGATGCTGCTGGCTCCAGTTGCTTGCTTGTTCCATATTCAAGAGAAAGCAGAAAGACTGAAGTGCATCGGCATGCATAAGTAGTTTTATAAGCTTCACAAAAGTATTCTCCAGCATCAGGAAGTTTGGATACTATGAGCAGGAAGCATATTTGCCTCCTTACATCATATCAGGTGATGTGTTTTCAACCCCGGAACAATGATGAATGGAATAAAAGAGCAGCACTGCGGAACTGGCCCAGCCATGATGCTAAGTTCTTCTGGGAGGCTCTCCTTAAGAGCACTACCAGTGATCCCAGGTCCAGGCTGGAATGCAACTTCCAATATGTGGAAAACCCTTCCACATATGCACATCATCAACAGTTAGGAAGAAAATCAACAACCAGAAAATGATCAAAGAAAAGGCAATCAGCATACATTATTTTGTTTTATTTAACATTTGGTGGCATATTTACTTGGCCAGATACCCTAAGAACTCCTAAAAAAGAAAGATCATCTTACTATTTCTTGTGTATCCTTTGCAGTCTGTTACATGGAATGAAACCAATGTAAAATAGAATAGTAGGCAAGACATAGGTAAACGTGCAAATGTGTGAGTTCACCTTGAGTGAGTGGCAAAGCAGCCAGGAGAACACAAAGAATCAGAATGTAGTGTTTGTTTTGTTCAATGCCTTGTTTTACAAACTTTAATCTGGGACACCTAAAATTATGTATAAGACTGTACAGCAAAGTTTTCATGGGAAACTTAAGACTCAAATGATCACTCTCCTCCATAGATGCACTCACTACTTTAAAATCCAAATGTTGGCACAGCACCCTGATGTAGCATCAAATGATGACGTGAAGTTCCACGACAGTTTTACTCTTACTGCACAGCTGGGAGACTTGGTTTTGCTGATGATTACCTCTGTCACCTGTAAGCCCTTTGGAAGGTTAAATAGCATTAAATGGTTACTGAAATATATGAGAATGTAATCTACCTAGAAGCACAAAGCAATGCTCTTCCAAGCATTTAACTTAAGTCAGTCATGTGCACCCCAGCCAGAGCCAGGCACTCAAACAACTGGATGTTAGAAATGTATGAAAACAGGGCAGGAGAAATGTATGAATGATTCACTTGAAAAGGAACTTTCAAGAACATAAGTATAATGTAGAAGGTTAAAAATAGCCAAGGGTTAAGAAGAGGAGAACCACATATTTTTCTCTAACTAAAACTCCATCAATTGCACGAGATGCAAACTTTCAGAACTACCCTCCAAAAGACAGCTACAAAAGCTAAAAGAGATTTCCTCAGGGTCTTTCTGGGAACAAGACCCACTCTCCAGGTCAACACAAACTCCACAAATAAAAGAAAACATTCATTGGTAGAACCAACTCTGCAAACATTCATGTATTTATTTACTCACTTTTTATTTAATAATTGACATTCTAATCCCAATTTTGTCTTCACCTGGACATTCCTCAAATAATGTAACCCACAGAGAGGTTAACTGAAAATACTTTAAAATGGATATCACATAAATTCTATTTATAATGTTTTATAATGAAATAGTCTATAGCTAGATAAGTAGAATTATTTCTTCAGACTATAACAGATAGAATTCTGAGAAGAAGCAGAGAGTTGGAAGATTACCACCAGAAAGTCTTCCTTAACTAAACTGGCGCTAGGACAGAAGCATCCTGGGTTCTCATTGACATAATCTTGCTTTATTTTTGCACGGCATATTTACCTAACCCTACATGGCCATAGCAATGTTTCCTCTGGAGGAGTTCTGACCTGTTCTGAAGGTGAAGTGAGATTAGCAATAATTTCTCTACTCTATCCCACAGCTCTGGCTAAATAAAGTTAACCAGGGCAGGAAATAAATCCACCCAGCCTTTCAAAATCAGACTAGATCGCCAAGATAGTTTAGGATTATCAGAACTCCACTTTATAAGTTTTGAACATGAAAAATCATAATTAACAAAGCCAGATATTATCTAAATAATAATATAATAAATAAGTTAAGATAATAACCAAGGGTTATTAAGTCATATGTAAATGTGTTTTGAGACAGTTTGTTGAGGTTTCTGAGATAATGAGTAATTGTGATTATTCATCTCAATTACTTTATTGATTTCAACCAATTATTTGATTAATTATTCTACATACTGCATTTCCTTTCAGCAAGAAATCTCACAGATATCAATCACTCTAAATGAATAATATTTAGACCAATATTAGATATTTTCATAATCAGGTCTACAGTAGCCTTTATAAATAAGGAAATCAATGCCAATGTTTTTTTCACATTATCCATGATCACAAATATACTTAAGACAATACAGTAAAAAATGTCTATTAAGCAGAATAAGTGCACAATTCAGTGCACTTTCAAGATAATTTGGAACTGGGGGTGTGGTCAGTGGTAAAGCACTTGTGTAGCATGTGCAAGGCCTTGGGTTCAGAAAACAGGACCACACACACAAAACTAATTTAAACAAACCAATTTGCAATGATAAAGAATTAATAAACAAACTACATTTTAAATTTCAACACAGTAAACACTGCTATAAACAGAAATTGCTTTCACAACCAAAAAAAGTTCCAAATCCTCAATTCTATGCCAATTGTTTCTAAAGCACACTATAATCAGACTGCATTAAAATATAGTGGCTTCCCTTTTAAGGTGTGACACCTGTAAAGTAGATAGGATCTGCACATGAACACAAGCTCCTAAGGAACACTTGCTATATGCTTCATGCAACCTAACTATTATCTCACATTGTTCCCCTCCAGTTAGATAAAGGTAATCAAACTGGAAGAGGCTTGACAACCCAGTCATGAATGACTGCATTTTAAATGTTTGAAACTACAATCCTGGGGTACCAACTCCTTAATTCCTGACCCGTGTCAAAGCAGTTCCTATTGCCCAGAAAGCTTCGATCTATCTACACCACAAACTTGTACACACAGGCACACAATCTTCCTTCCTTCCTTGATCTTCAACTCAACTTGTAAATCTCAGTTTATATGTAATTTCTCTTCACAAACACTGGGATTAATTACTTTTAGAGTTTCCTCTTCTTTTGCTTAATTACATACTTATCATTTAAAACTTCCTTGCTTAGCAGGGTGCGGTGGCACATGCCTATAATCCTAGCAGCTCAGGAGGCTGAGCCAGGAGGATCACAAGTTGAGACCAGCTTCAGCAACTTAGCAAGGCCCTAAACCACTCAATGAGACCCTGTCTCAAAACAAAAAAAAAATAAAAAGGGTTGGGGACGTGAATCAGTGATAAGGCACCTCTGAGTTCAATCCCCAATAATGCCCACCTCCCCGCCCCCTGCCAAAACAAAAGGAAACCTTCATTGCTTAAGTCTGTAGCCACCTTCTAGGCTGTGAGGTTGATGAGGGACGGCCTCCTGCTGTCCACTTCATCTCTTTGCTCAGGGGATTTCAGAAAAATTTACTAAATACTGAATAAATGAGTAGGCCTTAAAGTGTCAAGTTTGGTGGGTCTCACCCAGGATACACCTGTTTTAAAATTAGACATTTCAAATTAATCAATACAAATTGTAATTGAAATTTTAAGAAATTACAGTCATCCCTTAGGAGGTAAATGCTTACAAAAAGTGAAAAAAAAAAAACCCTTAGAGGTGGTTTATATTTAAAGATATTGTATCATATCATTCAAAAGCGCAGGAAGAGAGGAGTTTGACTATTCTATCACAAAGAAATGATAAATGTTTGAGATGATGGACAACCTAAACCTCCTGAGTTGATAGTTATGCAACATATAAATGTGCCAAAATATCACTCTGTACCCTATAAAGATGTGCAATTATCATCTATTAAAAATAGAAACAAAACCCTTAGAGAGCTACTGTTATCATTAATCATTTAGTAGCAGGGGTACATAAATTAATAAAAGCAACAGTCACTCAAAATGTCACTGAGCTAAAATCGTCCATTACTCAATCCTCTGTGACTACTAGGCAAAAAGAGCAGAGTGAATAGGCAAGTGGTTCTAGTAGGACAGTATGTTAATGGTGGTTAAAAGCCTGGCACAGTGGCGCACACCTGTAATCCCAGCAGCTCTGGAGGCTGAGACAGAAGGATCACAAAGTTCAAAGCCAACCTCAGCAACTTAGTGAGACCCTAAGCAACTTAATGAGATCTTGTGTCTAAATAAAACATAAAAATGGGTTGGGGACATGGCTCAATGGTTAAGCACCCCTAGTAGCAAAAAACAAAAACAAAAAAGTAGTTAAAGCCATGAGACACTTACTTTAAGAAGTACTTTCAGGAGAAAACTAATTAAAATCGGAGTGGCAATAAACTACCCCACAGACTGGATTTCAGTGTGGTACCATGGTGGACCAGCTTTTTGTCTCCTTTCAACTATGTGCTTCAACTGTCAAGACAGTCATCCCAGGGCCCATGGTCACATAGGCTCACCTTCATCACTCGATTAGAGGATTTGGACCTGCTTGGTCATGGTCACATCTCGCCACAAGGTCACCTATCCTGGTAAGAAGTTCCTCCTCTTAGGTGCCACTCTGGAATATTCATGGATCCCTCCAGTTGGGGTTTCCTGATCCTCAAAGAGCTGTCACCTTTTGGGAAGCAAATGCTCCCTGCCTAGGTCCCCCAAGACTTGCAGCATTGCCCTTCTAAGGGAATTTAAAAGGAGTATCATGTGCAACGTGCCCACTTGCCAATGTTGGAAAACCAAAATCCTGACATCACACATCTTGGGACTAGACTCTCAGTCAGTGTCAGCATTACCTTCACAAACTGCTGCCTTCATCTGGGAACTTGAATTATCTATCATTCCATTTGGGCCATCACTGAAAGACCCACCCCACCACAGCTGTTGGCCTCAACAGCTTAAAATCACTAAGGTTAGTACTCTCTAGAAAGGGATCACTAATACTGACAAAAAGACAGGACTAAGGGGATTGAAAGTAAGAGGATTCTACCTTAGCATATGGGAAGACAGTCATTTGGCTTCTGAACTTTTCATGTGGCTTTTGCATGAAGCAATGGTCTTTGCCTCAGAATGGCATTATTGCTTTCAGAGTTGGGGGAAGGTAGGTTTTGGAATCTAGAGGTGTAATTATGCTTTCCCATAATTCCACTTTTCCTGGCCATGAATCAAGGTGGCATAAACTCAACATACAAGACAGCTTTTGTGAAAATACACAAAAGATTTTTTTCTAAAAATAGGAGTTGGGAAAAAATACATTCGTGTTTGACAATTTCCTACAAGTGAAATCACATGGATTTTTATAAAGGTGTCTAACATAAATAAACACATGGAGAAACTGCCCTTCATTAAAAACAAACAAACAAAAAAAAAACAAAAAAAACCTCCAACTCAAATGGAGCCTTTGACAGACATAAGCCAGTAAACTTCTTTACTGTCAACTGCTACAATAAAAATTAAGAAATATTCAGGTACTAAGGTTTGAAAGAGGAAACATACTAACATAACCAGAACTTCTAAACTCTCTACCAATAAAATGGCCTGAAGGCTCAGGCTAAGTTACTCACCTCTGGTAGCTGACCTAAGCTTTAAGACTAATAGCAGCAATTACAACACAAAAGTCCAGCTATTGCCCACAATTACCGCCTCTCAGGGGGTCCAAGTAATGAATTATTCATGTAACATGTGCCCTACACCTTTTTAGGAAGAAACAGACAAATCTACACAAGCCAAGCTAACAAGACCTCTTTATGGTCATAAAGTTTGTCACCTGCTGTTCCCAGCTGCCACTTACATTCTCTCCCTTCCCCACCCCTTCTACATTGGTGAGTAAGCTGACTGGGAACCATCATTTTACTCACAGGAATTCAGATGCTTAGCAATGTATTAAAGCGAGAGGTCAAAGTCCACCCTCTATTACAAGCATAATCCTCACTATTACAGTTGGGGTACAGGAAAGATGGGGGAGCGGCCAGCAGGGAGTAGCCATGAAGGAGGAGCTAAGTTTTTTCTGCACAGTGTTCCCATTACACTGTTCCAATTAAGAGGCATGTGCTGACTGCAATGGTTTTGGAAAAGCTTTCAAACTTTTCAAATGGCATGGTTTTACATCTTTTTTTCCTCTGGCAGTTTTGGTTTGTAAGAAAAAGCCCATTATTCTTTTAATGACTCAGTACAGTCCCACTTATATCTGTACTTGCAATGAACCATGGGGTATTATTCATGGTGAAAACCACAGAGCACATCTTCAACAACAACTGATACATAATTGATCTGTACACACAGAGGAAGGACTCCGCCTTTCTGTTCTTTTTATGATTTTTTTTTTCTTCAAAGAGTGGAAATTGAAAGAAGATTGCTGGTTGGCATCCAAAGCTAAGGAGGGCAGGAGTCCATCGGTGGCATGTTGAGGTTTTTGGTTTTGTTTAACTGTAAATGTAAGGCAACATTTGGCAGGCTAGACTATACCCTAGAGTGTGCCAAGAGCCTTCCTATGGAAAAAGAACTAAATGCAAAATCACTAATCCACGTATTAGAGCTCCGCAGTGTATCCAAACGCTCCGAAGGCAAACACACCAGATTAAAAAGGAAAAATCTGAGGGCTGATGGGCTATGGGCACCATAAAACAACTAGCTCCTCAGACAGGGCTGCACAGGGCAGGCTCCACAAGCAGTGGTTGATGAAATAAACAAACCTGAGTAGTATGGAAAAAAAAAAAAATCCCCACGCCTGATGAAGTCAGACTTTGGCATCAAAACCTG
The DNA here is from genome assembly GCF_052094955.1 of Ictidomys tridecemlineatus. Lineage (NCBI taxonomy): Eukaryota > Metazoa > Chordata > Mammalia > Rodentia > Sciuridae > Ictidomys > Ictidomys tridecemlineatus. The sequence continues at coordinate 20,943,813 of NC_135484.1, forward strand.
ATGTTTGTTGCTGGGTTTTGGTTATTGTTTTGTTTTCTCCCCAAAATAAATCTCAGTTAAAATTACCAGCCGACGTGAGTACAAACAATCTCTTCTGATGTGGAATTCTATAACTGACAGGCATCAGGAGAAGCCCTCCTGCCCACAGAAAAGAACTGCTTTCCTTGAAAAACAATTTCAAAGAGGCTATCAACAGCAAATATGCTTTTTAAGTTATATTAAGGAACCAAGGCAGCAAAAGGTACCTGTTTTCAAAATGCATAGGAAAGGGGAAAAAAAAAAGAAAAGAAAGAAACAGAAGAAAAGAAGAAGGCAAAAGAGAACATTCATGAAGTTTGCTTGCCGCATACCTTTTCAAATTTTGTCAGCAATTCCCGTAAGCTGAAGTTCAGACCAATCATCGTCCAGTAGCCCTTGAAGCCTACATCTTTCTGGCAAACTTCCTTCAGACAACAGTGTTCAACTTCTAAAAACCGTATCTTTTCTGGCTATACTTTAAAATCCTTTGTAAAATCCTTTACAAGTCTTGCCCTTGAGCAATGGTCCATCAGCAACAGCAGCTTGTGCGGGGACATTTTCGCGACCCCACCGTGAGTCCCTTTTTTCATGGACTTCGGAGTTCACCAGGAGACCTGCTTCTGTGCTTTCTGGTAGCTGCATTCCACGAGGCTGGCATAGTCTCTTTTTTTCTCTGGGAAGCCCAGGATCCCCTTGTGCTCACCTCACTAATGACCTGCAGGCCACCACTATTCTCTCCTGGCCCCAAGCTTAGAGTTTGGTCTCAATTACACACGGCAAAAAGAAGCTATGTCCTGGAAACTTGCATGAGAGAAGAAAAAAAAAAAGAAAAAAAAGAGCCAAGTATTACCAACTTCCTCCATTCAGACTGGTTTCAGAAAGAAAAAAAAAAATCCTGGGTAAAGAGCCAATTTTCAAAGAGCATAACTTTATGTAGAGTTCGAACAAGGAGGAGTGTGCTCTTAGCTGAAGAAACACCAAAACATCAGACAAGAGGCCACCGGTTCCCACTCTCCCAGGCACCAGCAGCTGGGGTTGCTATGGTAACCACCAAGCTAGTCTCAGTCCATTCCCCCAGGTCCGCCTGAACTAAGGGATGCTGTCAGTGCAGCAGAAATAAAGTTGCTTTAAAAGTTGTTGTGTGTCCAGAAAGTTCTCACAGCAGCAAACCTCATGGTCCCCTCTGCAGGGTTTGTGGCCGAGGAGAAGAGTCTCAGTCAGCCCCGGCAGCTCCCCTGGCTGATCTGACAGCACTGTGGTAATCCACTTCTCTTTCCAGCAGTTGTTTATTATTTTAATCAGCATCCTCCCTTTCCACCACCCCTCACACAGTTTGAAGTGAAGCTCACTCCCACTTCCTGGAGGCCTCCCTGCCCCAAACTTCAGTACAGTATCTCTTACATTGTCTCAGTCCTGAATGGATCACTGGACCCATATTCCCATTGGGAGCCCACCCATGAAAACAAAAGGGAGTGGACATACAACACAATACAAGTCACAAAAGAAAATAGGCGTGATTAATTTTATTATTTCTAAAAGAAAAGGTTTTAAAGATAAAATGATAGGAGAAAACACTTTTAAAGGAAAGTCCTTTGATCTCATTGATACCACTGAAAGCCATTCAGACTGTTTTCATATGAGGATTTGACTGGTTTCTGACATAAAACTGAACCCAAACGTGAGTAACCACCAATTTCACTGAATGTGTCTTCACATTGTGCTGTTAAGCTATTACAGGCTCTCAGAGAAACACTATCTTGCAAGTTTTAAGTGTGATCACTTTAGAGGAAAAGTTCAATCCAAATTGTATCTCCCTTGTACTGGGATTAGGGATATCATTCCAAGGCAAAGTGCGATTTTGCTTTCTTACATTACACAGCTATTTAGTATAGCAATAAAAGCTAAGTACGAAAGGAATGTCCATATGAAATGTATTTCTCCAGTTGTGTACAGCACTTTGTCATAAACACAGAGTGCTTTTAATGGTGATACATCACGAATGATCTTAATTTTAATATAACTAAGTTTACTTTATTTATATCAGGGCACTGAGTGAAGGGAGGGGAAAAAAACTTAGACCAGAATACAGGTTTTCCTAAAAAGCTATTTGAATTGTTCAAATATCAAAACTGTTAGCACTCATCTAATCATGCAAGGAAAGAGATTCCATTTAACAGCCAAAAAGAACAAAAACCCATCAGGGTTTTTTACAAAATGTGCTTATTGTGTTTTAGATTTGCAAGCCATTTTTCTGTCCATTTCATTTCCAACCTACTTTCATATCAGTATTTAAATAGCATGTGTTTTACATATGTCCATTTATACAAAAGTTAACAAGCTTTTAAAATATTTTCATTATTTATTCATAAAAACCTACATGGCCCCAGGGGGGAAATGGCTTTATGGGATTTCTAGCAGAATGTGTTTCACCTCCATGCTCCAGATTCAGACATAGTCACAGGCACTTTCGATTTCGAAAACAAATGTGTTAATCTAATGGCTATTCAGAAATTCATATGTAAAAATAATCTGCAATTTGGGCCACAACAGGACTGACATCAGTCTGAAGATGAACTGCCAGAAATTTAGTGAGGAAACTTACAGAAACTGACCAAGCCACCAAACCTGGCCTGTCAGGGGGTCTGCAGCCACATGCTGAGATCTTTCAACAGCAGCAAATAAACTTTTTACATAAATACAAGACAAAAGAAACCACCAGCACAGTCACCACCACTACCACCACCACCACCACCACCACCACCACCCCAAATAAATAAATAAATAAAGGAGAGAGAGAAAAGGAACCATCTCAGCTGGGCAAACTTCCAGCTACCACCCAGGGTGCTGGAGGACTGTCATGAGGGACATGTGCAAACATGCCATCCCCCTGCACATATCAGTAGAAGGAATTAAATAACTCTGCTGAATAACAGAGAATATCACCTTTCTCTAATGTTTAAAAGGTTCTTACACCAAGACAAGGATGATACTTTGTTAGAAGAGCCCCATGGGTCTTATATCCTTACACAAGGGCAAGCACAGAGCAGAAGATGAGGGAGAGAGAGACTGCATTCTAGGAGGGAATCTTCCCAAGGAGGAGGGCAAAGGAACCTAGATCAGTTGCAAAGGACCTGTGTCCTAGACAAAGGAAGAGAAGAGCATGTTCCCGCCTACAGATGTCCTGCAGTTCATGCTTCTGTATCAACTTCCCATTCTCAGAACTGACATTCTATGCTAGTACAGAAGAAAGAACATGTAACTGAAATTCCCTTGATTACAGTCATGGAAACTCAAAAATTAAGATATGGATAAATCTAGCTATGATGGTACCCTCTTTAGTAGAAAAAGGTGGGTTGAAGGATATAAAACTGAGTGGATCCATATTCAAAATGGATCATTCAAAAGAAGGTAGAATCATTCAAAAAAAAAAGTTTTCATTTCTTAACTACTTTTAATTACAGAGTAACTATATCTCAAACACTGGACAGCAACTGAAAATGTTATTTTTGTTTTATTTATTTTTTAGGTGCTGGGCATTGAACTTATAGCCTCGCTCATACTAAGCAAAAACTTTATCACTAATCTATACCCCCAGAACAACAACAACAACAATAACAAATGCTCTTCTTTTAAAAAGAGTTAACAACAAATAGATTACATAAAAATCCAGAGATAATCCATAAAATTCAAATAGCTAAATATAATGTTACTCAAAAGTAATGTGATCTTTGATAATTGGCACATTAGAAGTGAGACATAAAAAGAATATGTAAGTCACTTGCAACAAGTGACTTTGTTTGATATCCATAAATAACAATAACTATCTCAGTTTAAAGTCAGTACAGAAAATATCATCTGGATAATAAACCTTTATATTTCATTTCCATATCTCTTTTTTACCAAGCACCTTTTTGATACATTTTCTCCTATAATCCTATCATCACTGAAACAAACAACAACAAAAAAACACAGAGGCCTCTAGTGAAAGCCATATATCTCCAGAGAAACTTACTAAATTGAATGATGATATTTGAAGTAGCTGACATTTTGTTGGTTTAAACTAGTGTGCAAATAAATTGTTCACAAATCCTCAAGAGGGGGAATGGGCTTAACACTCCCAATCCTTATATCAGATCAACACTGAATCACCCAGGAATCACTAGTAAAATAAGCCCTGTCCCAAACAGAAAGGCACAAGTTTCATGAGAAAGAGAAGCTTCCCGAACCACAGAGAAGCACGGGAAAATTCAGCTATGGAATCAGTAAAACCTAAATTGAAATTACTTGACATAAAAACACTAACAATGTCAAAAGGAGGAAATCTACATGTTATTTGGCTTTGGCAAAAACTTTCGAAGATTAGGCTCATTATAAACATTTCACACCAACTGTATTGCCTACAATTTGTTAACAGATGACTTATTTAGTATTTTTATTAAAAGCTCGAGGGTTCAGTCAAACATAAGGAAGAAGAGCAGTTTGCTTGGCTGAAAACCAAGTCACAAGTCACTCTAGTGGGTCTTTAAGCCATACTTCTCACTCAAAACAAAAGTGCAAAATTTTAAAAATTATAAAGATGAAGTGAGTTTTCTATGTAAAACCAAATAGCTTTCTCTTTATATTGGCCTATACAAAGAACAAAAAAGAAAAGAAAGACTTCTTAGGAGTCTCCAAAGTGAAGCATATGGAGGTCAATAGGTGATTACAAATAAATCAGTCCACCCTGGCTTACTCATTGTTATTAAGTGAAGAGCTTCAGACATGGGTAGAAAAATTTGCTTGTTATAAGCCCATTCTGATCAAGGCAAGATCCAGTTCATTTTTTGTGAAAGAAATATCCCACAGTTCTCCTTTTCATAACCCAGCTAACTTGGGATTTAGAATTCAAAACAAAATAGCTTAAAGACGCTAATCATGATCTGAGATTTCAACTCATTGTCTATTACCACTGTGGTTCCATTAGGAGAGACTGCTCTGTCCATGACAGCTTGCCAGCTAACCACAGCCAGCAGCACAGCCTGTCAGCTGGTAGCTATTTAAGGTAATATACAGCCCTAAAGGGCAGAAAGTTCAACCTAAAGATGGAGGCTAAGCCCCCTGATGAAAGGGGGAACTCTCCTTTTATCCCAGGAAATTCAGGCAATATGCTTTGTACACAAAGAATTATTCTTAATGTTCACATCTTCAACAATGCCATTGATTTTGATAATGATATAGGTGGTAGTTGGGTAATAAAAATTATGATTCATAAGAAAAAGATTCGATACTTTATAAGTTTCCATAACCCATAGCCAGAAGATTCTAATAGACATTTTAAAAGGCACAAAGAGCTTTTTCTTCTTAAAGGAAATGGGTGAGTGGGGAAGGGGTTCAGGAAGAGAAATGCCAGCTGATCTACTTCTGAATTAACCAGCCAGGTGCAGGGGTCAACTTTCAACAACCTTCTAAATATTTAATGATTCAGAAAGCACTTTATTAGGTGACTAAAAATAATGCCAAGACAAGTTAATGTTTCCAAACCATATCCTTCCTAAAAAAAAATGCAGCATCACACAGGAGGAAAGCAATCTCAGGCGGGCAAGCCTCAAAATTCCAGATGTCTACTGACAGCACAAGCCTGAGGGATATGCAACTAAATCACACAGAACTCTCCAAAGGAAGTTCTGAAAGTTTTTCTAAAGTTTTACTCCGACTTTTCAATTGTCCAGATTTAGAAAAATCGAAGCCAAAATTAAAATACCAGTTTTAATACTAGGGATGAAAATGTCAAAATTAAAAAATGAAAGCACTGTTTTCAATCATAAGAAAAAAAAAAAAAAAAACAAGAGAGAAAGACACAAGAAGCTGGGACTCTTCCCAGGAGGGCATTGTTCCCCAAATTTGAATATGCATTTAGGGAACTGAACAGTGGGTGAACTTAGAGGAAAGTCAAACTAATCCTAAGAGATCAGCTGTACTTCTGCATATAATACTAAGCAGTAGGACTTTTCTGATGCTGGCAGGCTAATACAATCATAGCTCAGTTAATGTTGCAACTCCCACCCATGTTCTTGCCCTCTTCCTGCTTAACATAGCTGAGTTACTGCTTCTACTCTCATCATGTACTTGTCATCATCCTGCTTGATATCCCACTTAAAATTCTCTGCACAAACACACCCAAACTTACGGCAACTTCCTAATATGATTCACCTTCACTAACTGTACCAATAGTCAATACGCTTTTCATAGGAACCACAAATATGGCTCCTGAAAATCAAAGAAAATAATCATCCTCCATTCCCTACCCCCAGAGCTTTATTCTGTATTTTTACCTCAATTTCTTCCTATGTTTCTTCTGGGCATTGAGCTCTATCCTATGTCTTTGTTTCTTCCCTAAAAGTTTCCAATGAAGTACTTTATAGACAGTGAACCAAACAATGTGCTAAAAGCTTACAAGAAAATCAGTAGATTAATTACTGAATAAAGAATTCCTATATTTGATAAGATTAGAGTGTACTATTACATTTCCCAAAGTTTATTAGATTTTTCCAAATATGGAGGCCAGGAATAATTTAACAAGACCCATCACATATTAAAATACATATAACTTTTGACTCAGAAATTCTATTGGAATTTGCAAACATGTGTACAGACACATGTGCAAGAATGCTCCATACAATCTAAATATCTCTCAATAGGAAAATGTGCAAATAAATTATGGCAGATTGACACAGTAGATTGCCATGTGGTTATGGAAAACAGTGAGCTGATTTCTGTATGCTAATAAGTAATTTCTAATATATATGTATTTAGATAGGACTCCACATATATGCATATGTCAAAAAAAGAGGAGTGATACAGTATGTATAGGTATAATCTATAACACTTTTGGAAAGATCTATAAATGACATTTCTAGAAAAACCTAAAAGAAAGAAAGCAATAAAGTTTACCTCTGAGAGAGGGACTGGAGATCTGAGCATCAAAATGGTATTCTTATTTTAAGTCTCTTTTAGCTCAGGTTACTTTTTCACACAAAATTAAAGCAATAGAAAATTCTCAAGCAACACATTTCTCTTTCTCTGTAGGTATCTATTCAGAAATGGTGGCATCATTATACTTGAAAGTTAATGCTACCAGAAGCAATCATTTTCATCTCAGAAGGTTTCAGAAGTTTTCAAGTGCCAGATGGTCTACCATTTGAGCAAATCAGCCCTCAATAAAAAACAAGCCTTCAGCAGTGGTGGGTTAGTCAATGGTCAACTTTCCTAAAAGACACATGGACAAAGCCTTTGTTCTCATTAAGTTACTCTATAACCAGTAACTCCTGCTAAAAATAAGTTTGTGTGTAAATAGATCCTGTATCACAGTAGCTACTCTCTTTCCAAGGTTTTCAGTACTCCTGTTGTCCTCCAACACTGTGATATAAGATTTTGAGGAATGTTTATAAAATCAGTTGATATAGACCCATCTGTTCAGACACTGAAGCCTCAATTTATTGTTCAAATGTGGCAAAGTGACCCCAGCTAAACTGCAGCAGAGGCACAGCACTACAATGTACGGGTGGCTACAGAGATACTGCAATACTAATAGCAATGTCCTTCAAAGTTATACTCAGGTCTGGAAAAGGGATGCTTGAGGAGCTATGAAGATTTCTAATATATATATATATATTTTTTATATAAAATAAAATATTATATATAAACCGAAGGAAATGTAACAGCAGGTTAAACAGTCATCTGACCTCTTGTCCAGGACCTAGATCCTGTAATAGGGTTGAGTTTGCAAAGTTTTATCTTCTCCACTTCTGCATTGAAAATTGCCCAACCAAGAAATTTAAAATAGAACTTAAATCCAGAACTTGACCTGTAGGCTATGTAAGTTTAAAGTTAAATTATGGAATGAGTATAAAGTCACAGAGAATATAAAATGAATATTGAATTTAAATCCCTAATATTGGGAGGCTAAAAAATACCCAAGCAATGTTGCTATTGCACAGAATACTTTTTGGAACATTGCATTGGGCATGTTTTTTATAATTAGCAAGAGATTCATATAATAAAATTGATCTCATTGTTTTCTCAATTATATTGTGACTTTTAACAAAAGTATAACATCCATCTCAATCCCTAACTTAACTGGGAGACTGCTAGTAATGTACAAAAAACAAACATGTGCTCATATGAGATTCAAAACACTATAGATGTTATTGAGGATGCTACAAAAAAAACTGTATAATATTGAAAAATATGTAACCAATTTAGAAAGCTTAAACACAATCTAAATGTTGCTATAAAATGCAACATTATTGCTTTGGATTATTGAGGATAACCAATATTGTTTGACTCTGGTTGTATTATCCCATTCTACCTCTATTCCCACTCCCAAAGCCACTGGCTGGTCCTTTTTTAGTGGTGGCATCTGTACTTTCTAATGCCTCTTAGTTAACTTATGGTCTACACTACATGCTGTTGTAGAAAAGTCTATAACTCATTATGCCAAGGACTTAAATCATTTAGAAGATAAGTTTTCATCAGAAATTATGATTCAGATCATTCCACTATTATGGTACTCTGAAAAGCAATACAGACAACTTTTGAATCATGAGGAAGTATGATTGATGTTACATCTCAACTGGATTGCTCATTTGTACTATTTCACCCATGCCTTAAAATATTATGTCTTTCGTGGGGTAAATAAAGAGGGATGTGCTTGAAATCAAAAGACCTGTGTTGTTATTTCTCTGATAGTTATCTAAACTATGTGACCCTGGAACCCTCCTCTGAACCTTATTTGTTCAGTGTTTCTGTGACACTTGGACAAACACTCTTATTAAGAAAGTCAGTCTTTAGTTTTAATAAAAATTCATTGAGCTAGATAACTATATTTATGGGATAATGAAGGCTTTCCTACCAAATTGAGTAGGGAGAGTTTTACTGTGTTTTCATACATTTTTAGAAAATTAATATGAACTCTGAAAAACATTACATTTATTTAAGAAGCCAAGTGAATGAACTTTTTAATATCTCTGTATATTGTCAACCCAATGTTTACATTTGTCTTTTTTTTTTTTTCCTTTTCAGAGAGGGTGGGCATACTGGGGATTAAACCCAGGAGTACTTAATCACTGAGTCACAGGGTCTCACTAAGTTGCTTACGGCCTCACTAAGTTGATGAGGCTGGCCTGCAACTTGAAATTCTCCTGCCTCACCTTTCCAAATTGCTGAGATTACAGGCATGCACCACCATGCCTGTCACAACTTGCTAAAAGTTAACATTGGCTAACATTAGCAACCAATATTTAAAAATAAATACAAGTAGATTCCATAAAAGTTCACCACTGATTACTAATTATTAAAGAGTAATTTTAAGGATAAAATATTCACCACATCAGTAAAGCCATACTGTATTTTGTTCACTGATGTATTCATTGAGAGTCTAATAATCACTTGCATGTAGTAGACAACCCCCCAAAAAAGTTTTTGAAGTGCTGAATCAATATCATAGATAGATCTCTATGTAAGCACAAAAATTTGTGAAACTTCAAAACAACTTAAAATCACCAATAAATATTCACATATTACAAAATAAATATCAAAACCTCTTGGTCCCTTCCTCCTACAGTTCTCCATCTCAACTCCTAAATGGATAACTGCACACCATCCTTCCTATCTTTGGTCTCTCTTTATCCTCAAATTACCTTCTAAATCCTATTAGCATGGAAAAACCTAACTGAATTCTCTTCAAAACCACTTCAATAAAAAGAAAAGTTATTTATTTTATCTTGTCCTCTATTTCCCTGTCTATAAAACTAATATAGTAGTAGCCAATTAAAATGTAAATTAACTAAGAAATTTTAAAAAAATACATACAAAATGCTTACATACATTTGCAAGCTGTGTTTGGTCCATAGAACGCATTTTTCTCCCTCGTTCTCAAACACACACACACACGCACGCGCACACACACACACACTCCCTGTTTATAACTTTTAAATGCTGTAATCATTTTAAATTGTATCATCCCCTATCTTTAATGGCCCTCCATATCCCAACCCAAGAATATTTAAATTATTATGCAGTACTGACCATTGGAACTTGATGTGATAACAGAAATGTTCTATGTTCAATAGAATACATAGTATGACAATTTAACACTTGAAATGTGCCTAGCATAAAGGTAGATCACTACACGTGTCTAATAGCTCTGATATTACTAAGGGTAGCTTGGGCAGGGGGGTGTGGCTCAGTGGAAGATCATTTGCCTGGATTTGATACCAACATCACTAAAGAACCCAAACCAAACAAAAGAGAACGTGCATATAGTTTTTAAAGATACCATAACATACCAGAAATCAATTCCTCATAACAGTCTTGACAGTATGTTTTTATCTTTCTCTAACTTATGTTCTACTTCTGTTGATACAATTCTACTCTCTTACATAATAGCCTCCTGGATTTTGTTTTTTGTTTTTGTCTATTCAAAGTTGATCCAGCCATCCAGTTCCAATTCACTTTCCACCATCTGCTCAAAGCCTTCACTATAGCTTTGATTCAATAGTTTCCTAATCAAGTAGGTTATTCCCATCATGCACTACTATTATCCTGTACTTTACTTACAAGGTATCTTGCTCTGTTTACAGATTGTTTTGTCTAATTGCTCAACCTTCCCTATAACCCCAAGAGGAAGCAAGTTCTTTGAGAAGAGAAAAAAGTTCAATGTATTTGTCCCTCAAATGACCTATACAACACAAAAGATAAAGCCACTGTTCAATTAAGTACTTGTCAAGAGTAAAACAATCAGAACATATTAAAATTATATACCTTGAATACGAGTCTACAATTGAAGAGAAAATCATGATTTGGGTAGACTTATACATTTACAAAATTATCCAAACAGTTAATCCAATTCTATGTACAAGTAAAAAATTCTAGGGGTGATTCTAGCCCTCTTTCCACTTTCTAAAGAGAATCCCAAATTCTTTTGAAGATTTGCCCTTATCTTCTCATAAATTTCCCCCAAAGATAAGAGAAGTTCCAGCATCCTGTAAATCATTCAAGCTTAACTTCATGACAGAAAATTTTAATTGGACTGTATTTTTTAAAATCGTACTTTAAATTTAAAAAGAAAGTGCTGCCCTCTTGTGTAATGAGGTAGAAGATTTATCATTTCCTTGACAGTTGAGTGAATACTGCAAAGGGGATTAAAAGTTAAATTTTAACACCAAAACAAAAATAGAGTTATGTTTCTCCTTCCTGCTCTTGGTGAATTTTCAAACCAAATGAGGAATGGATCATTAGGGTAAACTGCTCACACTTGAACTATAACTAAAAAATAAAAAATGGGTTGTGTATTTTTAGTCTAAGAGGAATGAAAGGTTGTGGGGGTTTTGTGTTGTATTACTGAGAGGAGAATGAGAGCAAAGGCCAGCAAAAGAGAAAGACTCCAGGACAACATGAGAAATTTCAGGTCAACTCACTGTATGACCTTGAACAAGACTTGACCTGTCTTCAGTTCACTTATTCACACATAAAGTGAGAATTTTAGTAATACCCTAAACTGCATAGACTTGTGTTGAGATTGAGTGAATTAACATAGGTAAGACAATGAACATGGTGCTTCTTGCTTGGTAAGTGCTTACTATAACAGGCATTTAAACAAGACAGTCTCTATGAATATCTAACAATTGCAATAATATGTCAGTCATCCTTTATTTTGGTATCTATTATGTAGTACAAGTACTAAATACCAAGAAAAAAAAATAGATACCAAGAAAAAAAAGTGACATAAAAGTATTACTTTTCAGGACCTTACATTTTTGAGCTATTAATGCATTAAAAATAATTTACTCCATGGTTTCATAAAGAACCAATGTGAGCAGACTCACAATTCATAGAATTGACCACTAAAAGCACATCAAGTCAACAAAGCAGTTTGCTCAAAACCTATTTGAGTAAAAAATAATTGATTGTCTCAATTCTATAGGATTAAGAACTGGAATGAGAGAAGGGGAAAAAATTCCAATCTTACTTAGCATTATCAAACAGGGTTTCCTCTCAGTCCAGAATGCATTTCTTAAAATGAGATTTAGCTTTCCCTCCAACTGCTCAGGGACTAGGAGACAGAGAGGATGAGATGGGTGAAATACTATATCAAAGGGCGACTAAGCCATCCCGACTTTCTCTCACAAGAGCAAACATAAGCAATTCACAAACCGGTTTTCATTTACCCACCGCATTGGGACTCATATGTAAATAGCCACCATTTACATATGCATATTACGAACAGGTGTGCCTGTTTTGAAAAAAAAGCCTTTAAATTTTAGAACATTCTTTGATTCTTGGCACTCTAAGGGAATCCTCTATTTAAAGTCATCTTCAGGAAATTCTTTTGTAAGGTAGAGAATCTTTTGTCAAATTAAAAGCCACCCTCTGATAGATCTGTCTTCCCAGTTTGGATTTTTATGGGTGAGAAGTTTTTTTTTTTTTTTTTTTACTAGGAAAAACATCACTTTTCTGAATTGATATTGATATAAAGGATTAAAGAGTGGATGGTAAAGTGAAAAAAAGTGCCTCAAGGGAGAGTCTGGATCTTATATTTAGCTAATATGGTACATAACAGGAACTGCTGCCTTTAAAAGAAAAATCCCCTTTTAAAATATAAGAATGTAGGATGACCATCATGCTGTTCTATTATTCTAATCAGTCGCTTCCCATCTCAAATAGCAGACAGCCACAGAGGAGCCTAGTAACATTTTGGGTGAGCTAATTGAGGAGAGAAAGTCTTCCATTAAATGTTAAGGGAAGGAAATTAACAGGCACACATTTGTAAAATTTTAAATAATGCTTGGACTTCGCTGGATTTAGGCACAAGCAACAAACAGTAACTCCGATACACCAAAGGGAATGCTTTGCACAAATAAATGAAGATTTAAAAGATGCGAAAACATGTACCTCAATAACATTTCAAGCTGAACAGAGGTGCAGGATACTGTAACCACTAATTTTCTTAATCTTGCAGAGGGGTTGGACAACTGACAGAGGGAACAGTTAAGTAAGTATACAGTAAAATGGAAAGACTGGACCTAGGCCTTGTTACCATTAATTTAATCAGGTAAAACAGAATCTGCTCAGTGACCCATATTAAAGATCAACCAGAAAAGATTTTCAAGTTCAGAAAAGAAGAGAAATGCACTCCAGAGCACGGGCTAAATAAAATGTTTTCAGTGAAGATGTGCTGATTCGATGTGATGGACCACTGAATACCATTTTGACACAAATTTTTTTAAAGAGTTGCTTTATCCCTTATTACTAGCAGCCAATTCCACTCTGGCTTCCCACTTTCTGCCAGTCAGAGCCATGCTTTGAGTAGTCCATAATATTCACATGGTTTCTCCATTGCCCTTTTTCTCTTCCTATCCTTAGTCCCAATGGCCCTTCCATTCAATACACATTCCTAGATCACCACCTTTATAGCTGCCTCCTCTGGCCGATTTTATTTTTTCTGCCTCTTACGGATTTTTCCTCTAATCCTTAAGATCTGTCTCCTGTTATTAATGAAAAAACTAGAGTCAATCTGTTATTAGGATATCTGCTACCTTGTTAATATTACAAAGCACCATTTTATTCTTTTATTTTTTTGGGTGGTACAGGGGTCAAACCCTGGTCCCTGGGCAAAAGCTCTACACTGAGCAACATCACCAGCCCTGGCAAAGTACCATTTGAGAACATGAATCATATTTCCATCATTTACTGAAATGTTTATGTTCTCTCTATTTCTTTCAAATTGAAATGGGGAATGCCCAGAAAGAATAAAGAAGGTGACTCTGAAGCATAATTATAAAGACTGATCAAAACAATATACTTAACTAAACAGTAAGGTGTTGAACTATATTTTTTAAAGGTGCAATTCTATTGTATTTAAATATATAAAATTATATATTATAATTAGGACAGCCAAAAATAATTCCTTATAGTATCCTCAAGAACCAAAATTAGTTGGGAATAGGAATCCAATTTAATCACTTGCATGGATATACCTTCAGGGCTTTAGAAAATTCTATGCCAACTAAATATGAATTCATTATCACTATTTAATGAAGTTGAGATAAAATTGGCTTCTCTGATAAACTAAGAATTATGAAATGAGACAGTTATTTTTTAAAAAGTAAAATACAATGAAAAATCTAATTAATACTAAGAACAAAATATAAACAGGCCTTCCTTTAGAAATAAATGTATGACAAATATAAAATTAAACAAAATATATATTTCAGGTCTGTCATAATCCTCTCTTAAGTTTTAGAGCTTCTCTGAATTATTATTAACAGTATATTATAAAACTAAGTAAAATCACATGTTATAACTTTTTAAAATTCTTTTTTTTTAAAGAGAGAGTGAGAGAGAGAGAGAGAGAGAGAGAGAGAGAGAGAGAGAGAGAGAGAGAGAGAGAGAATTTTTAATATTTATTTTTTAGTTCTCGGTGGACACAACATCTTTAAAATTCTTAATCAGTCAAATCATTAATTTATACATTAATACCTGTTATTTTACATCCCAAACCGAATCAGTTTAGAAAGGTATTGAAATTATTTGTAAAACTATATTTTGGATCTCTGGGTCCAAAATGGTCTGTAAACATCAACCATTTGAGCTATTCAGGCATACTTTTCCAATACTAATTTTAGAATTCCTGTAAAATGCTAAAAAAAAAAAAAAAAAAGAGGATTAGAAACTTTCTCTTAACAGGTAGTTTTCTACATGGTTACATAGGACTTTGCTATGACCTATATTAATTTGCTTTAGCAATTGTAGATCATCGAGGCCTTTTGTTTATATTTATTTTCCTGCTTTGTAAATACTAAATTTTGATCAGTCTTATATGTGACAAAACATTAAGGAGACAATTCCCTATTAGTTTTTTTTCCCTTTCTAAAAGATGAGAAAAATGAACTAAACCACAAATACGGTGTTATGGTTTGGATGTGAGGTGTCCCTCAAAAGCTCACATGTGAGACAATGCAAGAAAGTTCAGAAGAGAAATGATTGGGTTATGAGAGTCTTAATCCAATCAGTGTATTAATCCCCTGATAGGGATTAACTGAGTGGTAACTGAAGTGATAGGATGAGGCTGGAGGAGGTGATAATTGGGTCATGGCTTTGGGGTATATATATTTGTATCTGGCAAGTGGAGTCTCTCTTTCTCTGCTTTCTGATCACCATGTGAGCTGCTTCCCTCGGCCACACTCTTCTGCCATGATGTTCAGCCTCACCTCCAGCTCTGAGGAATGGAGCTGGCCTCTGTGGACTAAGACCTTTGAAACCATGAGCCCTCAAATAAACTTTTCCTCCTCTATAATTGTGTTGGTCAGATCCTTTTAGTCACAGCAGCAAAAAGCTGACTAAAACCTATGGCAAGACACAAATATCACAGACTCAATTGTACCTAAAACATGATTTTTTTTAAAAGAATGCATCTATGTGTGTACAATACAATGATACAAGTTTTGATCTCAAGTCTCAGGACCTACCTCAGCAAAATCAACACAAATTTTTAACAGAGTTATTTGTAAAATAAATGAAAATCTGCACATTTCCATCAAAACTATCCAATGCAACCTAATCTCTCACTGGAGAAAAGTTAAACTCATTTCTTTACAGGTCTACATATATGCAGTAACTTGGGCCTTAACCTAGGTCTTGGGTATTTTGTAGTTCCCTTAAAACAAGTTGTTTTCCAGTCCTTTCTGGTAGACTAAAATATACAATTCCACCAGTAAAGCACCTTAATTTTTCCATGAAACTTTCTCTACTTCTAAAATGGTGAACATTCCTATATTTTACTTATTTCAGTATTTTTTGGTAAAAACAAAAACTCTTGATTCCATAATACTTTTAACTTTTGCTTTGTAATCTGCTTCCACAAATCAACAAGTTTTCCAGGACAATCTATTATTTTCCTAAAGCTATATGATAATTTCCAATGGAAGAGGAAATGAAACAGAGGGCTTGAGATTCTGATAGGCTCAATGGAAAATTTAAAGTTTATCTCTGTAAACCTAGAAAGAAAGAAAAAAGTACTAAAGTAGGCTTAAGGTCAAAACTTTCCAGATTAAATAAAATCTAGTTGAGAAGCATATTTCATAATATACTACAATGTCCTAAATGTAATACACCCAGGAAAGTCAATGCAGCATAATAAAAAATGTTGGTATTTATTCCCCCAATTCTAGAGATGTCCACGCTTTATTCTCAGAATAAGAAAAGTGGCCTTCTGGAGAGGAAAAAAATCTTCCTTGTGGGCTGAAGAGATTGTGTCAGCTCTTTTTTAATTTCCAGAGAAGAAGATTGGAAGTGGGAGAGTTCTTTGGGAGACTGGGGACGTGGGTAGACATTTTATCTCCACATTGGCATTCCTGTCACTAGTATAAGAGAGTTGGAACTGAGTCATGTGCAATGTACCTGAGTCAGAGGAAAGCAAACACAAACCTCAGTAAGTAAGAAACACCACACACACACACACACACACACACACACACACACACACACACACATTCGGGATAATGATGTCAGGCTGGCAGAAAATTGAGTGAAATAATGGGAAAGAGAACATGACTAGGAAAACTAAGAAAAAAACTTGAGGCTTCATGCAAGATGCAACCTCTGAAGACCTGCAATACAGATGAAATCCATACCTGCAAAATTTCCTGGCTCATAATTCTAGGTTACTTGAACAAGAAGTATAAATTTAAATGAAAACTAGTCATAGTAAGAAAAGAAGTTCAGACCACAGTATGATAGATAGATTTTACTGAGTCAAAACTGGCTAAGCCAGATGCAGTGGGGCACACCTGCAATCCCAGCAACTTGGGAGGCTGAGGCAGGAGGACCTCCAGTTTGAAACCAGCAATTTAGTGAGACCCTGACTCAAAAAAAAAAAGAGAAGGGCTGGGGATGTAGTTCAGTGGTAAAGCATCCCTGGGTTTAATCCCAATACCAAAATAAAAGAGAAAGAAAGAAATGAGGGGAGGGGAGGAGAGGGGAAGGAAGGGGGGAAGGAAGGAAGGGGGAAGAAGAAGAGAGAGAGGAAGAAAGAAAGAATTGGGTAACAAATATAAAGACAGCAATTATGAAAAATGTCATCATCTTTTAAAAGGGACATACTCTCTATGTCTTCTTTGAAATCTCATTAACCTGGAATAAGTTCCAGTCAGAGACAAATAGGTTTTACATACCATACTAGATTTTAATTACAGCTAAATATAGTGCTAATTTTATATTCAGGTAAACACCTGCATTGCCTGTGTCAAGATTCCTCAGCAATAAGTCATCTGTGAGCCTAAAAGCATCAAATCAACCAGTCACAAATTAATCACCTTATTCATGAAAATATTATTCAGGTCTTGAGTGTCTTTTTTTTTTCCTTAATAACTGAGTTCTACTCAATCGAATTTGCTAAAAGCATATGACAAATTCAGACTTGAAAAGTGGCTTGTTACCACTTAATAGAAGCATGGCACCCAGAATCCATAATTATCTTAGAGCCAAAAATTAATTTCAATAATGGGTTATTACCTGGGTGAGAATGAATTAGGATCGCCAGGATTCTTATACTCAAATGCATAGTTTTTTATTAACTAAAATTCTTTTGTTTCAACAAAACAAAAACAAAAAAGAACTCTTATCTCACTTTATTTGCATATTAATTTGATATAGGTATTCTTTGTCCATGAACTTCTGGTTTTTTAAGTAAAACAGAAAGGAAAGATTGGCAATAGAAACTATGTCAACTGTAATAACTGAAAATAACTCAATATCTTTTGGATTTCCAAAACAACAAAGATCACAGTTGAGAAGCAGTTCTTTTCAAAACATTTTGATCTATAATAAAAATATTGGGACCATGTTGGCAGACTTTCACACAAACCCCTAATAATAACAGTTGTTAAATCAAGTATTTATATAACAATTTTCATGAGATCAGAGTTTTGAACAAATAAATATAAACTGTGCTCATGATTAAATACCTCCCTACCTCAAATATATAAGTTGTAAGATATACTTAAAGAAACTTTAAAGCTAAATATAACATTTTTTTAAAAAAAATGTAAGCTAAACTAATCATAGTAGACAAATGTATAAATTATATTTGATACCTGCTGATAAAAAAAAGAGATGTAAAAGGAAATTGAGATATTCTCTATGAAGTTGTATAATCTTACAAATCTTTTCAAGCTTAGTTAAAACTATAAGACCTGGGGATATAGCTCAGTGGTAGAGTACATGCCTAATAAGCATGAGGACCTGGGTTCAAGCCCTAGTGCTACCAAAAACAAAAAATATACAAATAAAAAGACTATAAAGCTTCTGAGATTCCTTAGTATTTTACTTGGGGAAACTCTTACAATATCAGACTTGGGGTGAACTACAGTTGTCCTCTACTGTGTTTTATGCAGTGGTCCAATTTCATCTATAATATACTTCATTAATTCTTCCCAATTTGTACATGAATGTTTCACATAATAAGGAAGTGCCTCTTAATACATCACACTCCAAAAGATTCCAAAATTATTTCTTTTTCTTCTTCTCTCCCTCCCTCTCCTCTTTCTCATCTTTTTCTTCTTATTCTACTTTGTTATTGTTGTTATGGGGAATTGAACCCTGGGACCCTCTACCACTGAGTTACATCCCCAGCCTTTTTTATTTTTTATTTTGGGGCAAGGTCTTGCTAAGATGCCTAGTATGTCCTTGAGCTTGCGGTACTCTTGACTCAGTGTCCCAAGTTGCTGAGATTACAGGGGTACGCGACCATGTCCTGCTGGACATAATAATTTTGAGCAAAGGACAGAGATAAGGGCCAATGATAAAGGATTTTGAGTACCAGCAGTTAGGGAGGTCAGGGAAGACTGTAGAAAATGAAAATGAAAGTGGTTTAAGGACAGATATCTGGAAACTTAGTTAAGTAATGAGCAAAGGAAAGAAAGTATAAAAACAGAAGAGATGGGCACGTGTAGCAATAAAACTAAGAGCATGAGGAAGGTCAAGAAGGGAGAATGAATAGAACACACTGTTCATTATCTAAAATGGTAAAGACGGACCTGGGAAGAGGAACGTGATGAGGTATGAACAATCCCATCAATGGTAATGCTGTGG
Organism: Ictidomys tridecemlineatus; assembly: GCF_052094955.1. Lineage (NCBI taxonomy): Eukaryota > Metazoa > Chordata > Mammalia > Rodentia > Sciuridae > Ictidomys > Ictidomys tridecemlineatus. The sequence goes on from NC_135484.1 coordinate 20,962,959, forward strand.
TTAAAGCAATAGCTGGATTGTAATGTACCGAGGGCAAATGGGAAAGGAGTGTCAAGATAATTTGAGAAGAAGCTTCTGAAGTGTGCAACAGAAAAATATGAGTGAATGAATAAAGGAATGACTGTTAGAGAACAGCTTATCCTAATCAATCCATAAAACACTAAAGCATACAGTGGTGTAAGTTCATCACTAATAAATAAAAGAACAATAATGTCAATACAGGCTGTTTTAATTAAATAACTCTGAACTCTTAGCACTAATGACAGTTTACCCCATTACCTTCTAGAAGGTTCACAAGACCTACAACTTAATACGTGACATTCTGTCATAAAAGAAAAAGACAACACAAATTCAATTCACAGCAACTAACCAACATTAACTTTAAACATCATCAGTAATACAGAATGCCATTTAGTAACTCTGGTTAATTGAAGATGAATCCTGATCTAATTTCCCAAACAGACATATCCTACCCCAAAAGCCCTTGCTAAAAAGGATATTGTACTACCATGATGTTCTAGATACAGTGACAAAGACCTCTAAATGACTCCTTTTATGGTTGAACAGAAATTCTAGTGATGTACTACCAGTGAATCCATGTTTAAAGGAAGCATCCTGGATCTGGAGATAAGCAGTCCCAAGAGTATTAAAATCAATGTTGACCACATTCAAAACAGAATACTGCAGTCTGAAAGAATGACAAAAAACATGCAATATTTTTTTCTATTTTAATATGTACCAAAGAATAAAAACAGCATGATTGCATCAATGAGGATGACAGATGCTGAGGGCTTACCTTAAGGGTGTGATGGACACTATCTTTATAGAAAACTTCCCTGTATCTCAAAATTGCTTAAAATGTTCCAACTAGAAAGTTATTAGTGGTTTTTAGTTTGTTTGGTTTTTCTTAAAACATAAAAAGTCTTTTCCATGTATGTGAACTACATTTACCTTTTGGAGGACTTCAGTAACAACTACCATGTTGAAAAAGCAGTTTGCTAAATACTGCTAATATCCAGAGCTACGAAAGTGCTAAAAATTATACAAACACATAACAGTGTTTGATGCAAACACATCTCTTCTATTAGCTGTAATTGTTTAATCCTATACACTAAAAGGATTTAAATGTCTCACATAAAAAAGTCACAGTAAAATTTTTAAACTATTTTAAGACAAATCGTTAAGAAAATGAGTGAGAAATTAAATCAGAAAGTTGGGGCTAAAGCTGACAGCTGTAATGAGCTCGGGGCTCTGGTGCATAGGTCTAGGGCTCCCTGGTTGCCAAAGCAAATAGAAAAGATGAAATTGGTTACCCCATTATACAATGTCACTGCAGGGAAAGAGGCAAGATGTTAAAGCATATGTAATGTACAGAATAACACTATTATTTTTAAATATGTGACTATGAATGCTTAAAAGTATATTAAAAATTTCTGGAAGGCCAGTAGGAAACAGTGGTGATTCTGAATGTGGTAGCTGGGAGATGAAAAGTCTCAAGGTAGGAGATGTTTCTTTCTTTCTTCCTATCTTTCTTCTGTTTTTTTTTTTTTAATTTTCATTTCCCTTTTTGTTTGCATTATGAAAAAATTATTTTTGTTTCTGCATTATGACTTAACATAATAGTCCATTCCCCAGTACCTCCCTATTTCTTCCCCTCCTCTCTCCACCAGGTCCCCTTCCTCCATTTTACTGGTCTACCTTCTATTTTAATGGGATTCTACCCCCTTTTTTCTCTCTAGTTTCCACAACTAAGATAAAACGTATGACAATTCTCTTTCTGAATCTAGCTTATTTCAGTTAACATAATGCTCAAGTTTCGACCATTTTCTTGCAAATGACATAACTTCACTCTTTTTTTATGGCTGAATAAAATTCCACTCTGTGTGTGTGTGTGTGTGTGTGTGTGTGTGTCTCATTTTCTTTATCTACTTACCTGCTGATGGACACTTAGGCTGCTTCCATAATTTATCTACTATGAATTGCACTGGTCTAAACATGTATGTATGCATCACTATAGAATTCTGGCTTTAAATCTTTTGGATAAATACTAAGAAGTGGTATAGCTGGGTCTTATGGAGGTTCCATCCCTAGTTTTCTGAGGAAGTTCCATTCCAATTTCTATGAGGGTTGTACAAATGTACAATCCCACAAATAGTGTGAAAGTGTTTCTTTTTCCCCTATAACCTTACCAGCATCCAGACATTTATTACATTTACATTCTTTATTACATTTACATTCTACTACATTTATACTTCCAAGAAATATGCATCATTTTACTATGTAAAAATCTAATATAATCCATAAGACACTAAAAAAAAAAAACCCTATAAGTAAATAGCAGGATGATCAGTAGATAGAGGGAAGGAAATGGGGGAGGGGAAGGGAGGCAAAGGGCAAGTATTGGAAATGAATTAGAACAAATTATATTCCACGCTTTAATGATTATGTCAAAATGAATCCTATTGTATGTATAACTAAAAAGAAACAATAAAAAGGAAAGAAAGTAGTATAATTTCAGAACCAAATAACCACATTAGATTTTGAACATGATAAAACAGTGACATAAAAAGCATGATTTCAGCCACACCATCACAAAACAGCTACCACCTAAAATTTAATGTTACTCTGTTAGAGTTTGGACTCAAACAGAAAATCCAGCCATGTTCTTTCACAAGACCAGGGAAAGTAAAAATGAAAGAGAAAGATCAAGAGAGAAATAGAAGAAAAAAAGAAAAAGCAAGGAAGGAATATTTTCAAGATGATTCACAAGCAAATAAAAATCCAAATACATAAATTCTGTACCAATCCCATGCTATAGCACTGGAGTAAAGCTATAAAAATGACTATGAAAACGCCTAGAAACAAGAAGAAAAGAACACTCTGTTGCTGGATCTATCTTATTCATTATCTTCATCTTGGAAAATCCAGTTAAAAACTATTATTCTCAGCCAGGCACCATCATGAGGCTGAGGCAGGAGGATGGCAAGTTGAAGGCTAGCCTTAGCAACATAGTGAGACTCTGTCCCAAAATTAAAAAAAAAAAAAAATAAGAAGGGATGAGAACATAGCTCAGTGGTACAGGACCCCTGGATTTAATCACAGATACCTAAATAAATAAATAGCATTGGGAATGTAGCTCAGTGATAGAGTACTTGCCTGGCATGTGCACAGGAAGCTCTGGGTTTGATATCTAGTATAGTAAACAAACAAAAACAACTATCAATCTCATAACAAGCAAATAAAGTCACAATGCAAATCATGAGAGCATGCACTTCGATGGAAGAGAACCATTTATTAGCAAATTACAACATACATGTAAGTATAATCATGTTGTTATTATATTATGATTTATTTTCTTTCCTTTTTTTGTTAAAAACACAGTACTGGGCAATGAGTCCTGGGTTGCTTTACCACTGAGCTACACCCCCCAGCCCTTTTCATTTTTCACTTTGAGATAGGTTCTTCCTAAATTGCCAAGGCTGGCCCTGAACTTGTCCTGCCTCAGCCTTCCAAGTCACTGAGATTACAAGCATATGCCACAATACCTGGCTCATAACTTATATGGTACTTAAAATTTATACATATAAATTATAAAATAACACCCAGACATGGTATCAAAATTATCATGTTCTTAAAAGAAAAAAAATAATAAAACACTTGTCTAAGGGGTCAAAAGCCAAAGAAATTGAGAGTTAGGCTTTTATATTTCAATAATTTGAGCTTTCAATAAAGAGCTAATTGCTTTTGGTGGGAGGTCTATCAGTTCAGAAAATATTCCTGTAACAAAAGGAAAACGTAAAACGTTTTTTAAAGGCAACTATAAATAGTTAGGAATTTTACATTGTTAATTGTATTTAAAAAAAAACATTTCACACAAAGTGACAGAGTTTCCAAATATATACAAAAGTTTAAAAACACCTTAACAGGACCGAATATGAAGCTTAGTAGTAGAGTATTTGCCTGATAAGGGCAAAGACCTTGGGTCAGACCCTCAGCACTGAAAAAAAAAAAAAAAAAAAAAAGTCTATTAACAGACTTAGCAATTCTACCCTAGATGAGACACCCCAGAGAAATGAGAAACTCAGATAATAACTTGTGCATGATGTTCACAGCAGGATTATTTAAAATCACCAAAAAGTAGAAACAACTGAAATGTCATCAACTGGTGAATGGATAAATAAAATGTGCTCTGTTCATATGGTGGGATATTATCCATCAATAAAGAGACAGGAAATAGCAACATGAGCTACAATATGGACAAACCTTGAAAACATGATGTTAAGTAAAGAAAGCCAGTCACGAAGGACCACAAATTGTATAATTACACTTTTATGGAATATCCAGAATGGCAAATCTATAGAAAAACAGAAATTAAATAGACTAAATAGACACTTTCTTATGGAATTTGAGAATTGGGAGATAATGAAGAGAGGGTTTGGGGTTTATTTTATTTTGAGGGTGATGAGAATGTTCTAAAATAGGCTGAGGTGATTGTGTACCATTCTGTGGATATACAATGGTATTTGTTGGGGTCTTGGTCTCAGGCCACACTAAAACCCACAGATGTTCAAGTCCCTTATGTAAAATGGTGTAATATTTTCATATAACCTATATACATCCTTGTGTATATCTTTAAATCATCTCTGGATTACTTATAATGCTTAATATGATGTAAATGCTATGTAACTAGTTGTTTACTGTATTGTTTAGGGAATGACAACAGGACAAAGAAGTCTGTACATGTTCAGTATAGATATGGTTTTTCCCCTGAATATTTTCCATCTGTGGTTGGTTGAATGCACAGATACAGAGGCTATGAATATAGAAGGCCAACTATACCAAATGCCATTTAATTGCACAGTTCAAATGGTTATGTTATACGGAATGTGAATTATGTCTCAATAAAAGCTCTTAAGTAAAAAAGCAAGATGTTCTTCCACCATCTTTGTTGATCTTCCTGCCATAATCTTTACCACAGACCCTATTCCTGAGCCAACACTGCCTGCTACACTTCTGTGGAGGATTACTAAAAGGTCTTCAACTTGTCACCCACACAGCAACTCTAACCAGGAAGGACACAAAGTGACAGCCCACCTGAAGAGGCCCAAGGGATGACAGGGCTTCTCCACCCAAGTGCCATCAGTCCATGATACTCCTGCGTGCTCCAACTTTGTGATTTTCCAAACTCAAGCTTCAGGGCCTATTCACCAGGCCCTAACCTCTGGTTCTTGATCACTGGGAAGGGGCATGACCACACAACACATTCCTAGATTTGTCCTCATTATGCTTCACCCCCCTGCGTGGACACTGTGCTTTTACAGCATGACCCTAGAGTGGCCTCAACATAGCTGAACAATGGGTGTTCCCTGGGGCAACGTGTCCGGACTGCCAGGCTGCCCTGCTCTGCTGCCCGAGGCTGTGGAATATCTATCAGCACACAGGAGCCTCCTCTGCCATCTACCTTGAGAACATTCCAGTGCCTAAGAAACAGGACACAAACAATGCTTGAGATATAAAACAGGTACCAAAGAGACATTTCCTGAAAAATTGCAAAAGAATGTTTTGTGTGTTTTTTTTTTTTTAAGTATTTTCAGTGTTCTGGGGCTGACTAAAACCATTTCAAAAGAATTCATCATACCAAAGGGAAAAAAGGAATGAAAACTATTCGAACAGATCACTAAAAATATCTTGTCAGTTCTTCAAATAGAATTCAAAAGAACATTGGTCTAATACAGCCCATTAAAGGGTATACACACTGCTTTTCATTTTGATGGCAAAACTTGTGACTATCTGAAATAAAGGGATGTGCTCACTGAGATAATGTGCTTATTACAAAACAAAAGGTGATTCAATGCTGCACTGCTGAGGAAAAAAATATTTGTGACCAAATGGAGACAAAGCAGCAGGTTATATGCACGCAAATACAGGCACATACAGATGCATACGTATATGTGTGTTATATAGGCAAATCAAGTTTCTTAAGAAATATACTACCAGAGTAAGTAAAAGAACTTTTACACACACACACATATACACGCACTTTTGATTTATCTTGTTAAATGAATGTGGTTTTGCAAATACAAAATGAAGCACCGGCAAAGTACTAAATTATGCTACATAATGATGGTTTTAAAAAAATTTTCTTTTTTTAAAGTTCACAATACAAAATGAAGAATACCTTACACAGTACCTAAAACATTTGTAAAAACTAGTCATTGGTATGCTCTTATTATTAAAATGAGATAAAAATAAATAAGACTTGGCAGCTCTCAGCCAAGGGATTTGGGGATCTCAATGCTGAAGACAGTGTTTCACAAAACATCTGTCCTGTGAACAAAGATCACATAGAGGTCTCTGAACAGAGGAGTCATGACTACTACCACCTCACTTCTCATATTTCTGGGATTTCTGGGGATAAATTAAGAAAGTTAAGAAAAAGACCGCACCTCAATCTGTCCAGAAGTTTCTATTACTTTCTGGATCTTCTAGGTGGGGAGATAGCCCCTTCCACTGGACTCTACATTCATCAATGCTTCTCAGCTCTTGGTTTCCTTTTCAGGTTCATTCTGTTTGAAAAAGATTTCCTTTTTTCTTTTGCAGTGCTAGAAATGGAATACGGGACTAGGCAATGGCTCTACCAATGAGCTATGTCCCCAATGCTAGGAAATATTTCTTTAACAGGTATTACACGGTGATGGTATAGAATACACACAATATAAATAACCAAAAAGCCAAATGTTTTTTTAAAAGGGGAGATTCAGAAAACTCTACCCAGAAGACTGTTAGAGCTGATAAACAAATTTCAGCAAAGCAGCAGGTTACAAAATCAACATACAAAAGTCAATAACTTTCCTGTATAGCAACAGTGAATCTGCTGAAAAAGAAATCAGGAAAACAATTCCATTCACAATAGCCTCAACAACAACAACAAAAGAAAATCCTAGAAATAAATGGAACCAAAGAGGTGAAAGACCTCTACAATAAAAACTATAGAACACTGAAGAAAGAAATTGAAGACCTCAGAAGATGGAAAGATCGCCTATGTTCATAGACAGGCAGAAGTAAATGTTAAAATAGACAGACTAACAAAAAGCAATATACAGATTCAATGCAATCCCCATTAAAATACCAATGACATTCTTCATAGAGCTAGAAAAAAAAAACAGTCCTAAAATTCATTTAGAAAAATAAATGACCTAGAATAGCCAAAGCTATCCTAAGGAAAAAGAGCAATGCTAGAGACATCACAATACTGACTTCAAATTATTCTACAGAGCTACAGTAACAAAAACTCCACGGTACTGGAATAAAAACAAACATGTAGCCCAATGGCATAGAACAGAAGACACAGAAGCAAACCCACATATCTGTACTCATCTGATCCTTGACAAAGATGCCAAAAACATACATTGGAGAAAAGACAGCCTTTTTAACAAATGGTGCTGGGAAAACTGGCTATCCATATGTAGAAGAATGAAAATAAATTGTCATCTGTCACCCTGTACAAAAATCAACAAAAAATGAATCAAAGACTTAGGAATTAGACTGGAAACTATGCAACTCCTAGAAGAAAATGTGGGGTCAACACTCTAACATATAGGCACAGGGAAAAACTTTCTCAATAGGATCCCTAAAGCTCAGGAAATAATGCCAAGAGTTAATAAATGGGGATGACACCAAATTAAAAAGATTCTACACAGCAAAGGAAACAATTAGAAATGTGAAGAGAGAACCTACAGAAAAGGTGAAAGTCTTTGCAGGCTAATCATCTGACAGGAATAATATCTAGAATATATAGAGAACTCAAACTTTGGTGGAAAGTTTTGATATTTTGATATTTGATATTTTGGTTATCAAATAACCCAATTAATAGATGGGCAAATGAATTATACAGATATTTCTAAGAAAAAATACAAACAACAAAAAACATAAAAAAATGTTCAACATCATAAGCAATTAGGGAAATGTAAATCAACATCATACTGAAATTTCATCTCGATCCAGTTAATATGGCAGCCATGAAGAATACAGATAATAATAATTGCTGAAGAGGATGTGGAAAAAAATAAATACTTTTACACCCTTGGTAGGATTGTAAATTAGTACAACCACTATGGAAATCAGTAGGGAGGTTCCTCAATAGAATAGGCATGGAACCATATGATCTACCTCTATTATTCCTTGGTATTTATCCTAAAGAATTAAAATCATCATACTATAGTCACACATGCAACCTCATGTACATAGCGGCACAATTCAAAATAACCAATCTATGGAACCCATTTAGGTGATCATCAACAGATGAATGGATAAAGAAAATGTGTTATAGACACAAAATGAAGTTTCATTCAGCCATAAAGAAAAATGAAATTATGTCATTTCCAGGAAAATGGATGAAAATGAGTCCATTACCTTAAAGTGAAATAAACCAAACACAGAAGGTCAAGGTTTGTATGTTTTCTCTCATATGTGGAAGCTACAGAGGAAAAAGGAAAAGTGAGCAGGGGGCGGGTACAGAGATTTCATGAAAATCCCAGGGAGATCAGTAGAGGTAAGCCACAGGGGATTGGGGGGTACAAGAAGCAGAGGGAGGGGTAAGTGCAGGGGAGAGCTGTTGGCCATATGGTTTCATTGTACACATGTACAAATACATAACAACAAATCCCACAAATATGTACAACTATGATAATGCACTAATAAAAATGTGGACAGAAGGAAAAAAGATTAATTTTCTGATCATTCAGAGCAATAGAGTCTTAAGCTGTTTTTAACTAGGACTGAGTTGAGGATAAATCGAGTTTTCTCACTTCAGCTTTGATTCTCTCAAGGTATTCTAAAAGACAGATGGTCCAGAGGGAACTCGGAAAGCTTTGGGAGACTTTTTTCACGTTTCGATGTGCCCTGGCACCTGCCAAGTTCTCTCAGAAGTGAAGGTGTCTGAAGGACTTTGCACCTGCACTAATGAGTGGGAGTGTCAGTCCTCCCTGATTTCTCAGAAAAGGTCAGAATTACTTCATCATGGAAAATGCAGCCTCCAGTCCTTCCAATTGATTCTCCTTCTTTTTCTCCCTTTCCAGAGCATTAGTGTTATGCCACAGTAAAACATAAGACATTATTGTCTTCTCAATGCCAACTGGAGGGAAGAAAAAGAGAAAGGCTTTTTTTTTTTTAATAAATGGAAAAAGAAGATAGAGGCCAAAATCCCTCCTAAACAAGAAATGAGAAAAGAGGCAAATAAAGGGAATTGACGTGCAGGAATGAAAGAGAATATTCTAGATCGCCTGGAAATCATACAAGCACCTCTCTCAATGTACCTGTTGTATTACCACAATTTTCCAGGCCAGGTTCCAAGCTCTCCCTTCCACCCTGCTCCTTCTTCCCATTGCAACCTCCCTTTCTTTTAGGTTCAGCTACAGATAACTGAGAAGGACGTTTGCACCACAGCTAATTTGAGAGCTCTGCTTTGTCTCAACTAAGGCCAGACATTGTCACCTCTATGTAACCACATGAAAAAAGGAAAGGATAGGGAAGGAAAGGAAGAAAAAACAAAATCATAATTCCTCTTCTTTTTTCCCCCCTCATATAGATCAAAAGAAACCTGAGAAACTTGGGATGCTTATATTGAAAGGCAAGGATCTGAGTGAGGGACAAGAAGGGGGGACAACTGCAACCAAAACATATGAAGAGGTAAACACTGAACCTGAGCCAAATCTGTAGGCCAACAAAGAGAGAAGGCATCAGTGGCTGCAGAATAACATAAATAGGCATATGACAAAAATATGACATATGACAAAAATAGGCATACGACAATAAATATTTTTAAATAAGCCTGTTTTATATCAAATACTCTGCAAATCATGAAAATTAACAAGGCTAACCATTCTTTTTTAGATGTTAATCCTTTCCATCATATATAAATTTAGTAACTCCCAATCTGAATGCCAATTACAAATGCTCTAAAATGTTAAAAACTCTCTCCCGTTATTCCAAATACCCATTCTACATTAGCAGGTGTGCAATATGCCTGAAATGACATGAATGTATTAAGTTTTAAAGTGCTCTAACAGGTGTCTATAACACATTTTCTTTATCCATTCATCTTAATATATTAAGTTGTAAAGTGCTCTTTACTCACAAAGTTCCAGCTCAGAGGCAGAGCACCATGATTAACAAAGAAACATCTACACCGGAGTTCAAAAACCCGTGACCAATTCATCTTTGCTCCAGAGAATTGGTCTCTACACTTAAACATTGTTAAGAAACAAGGGCATTTGTGATACAGTGCCCCAGCCTCCTTGCTGGACCCAGGATGGCAACCACAAGACTCAGAACAGTGATTGTTTTTTGAGAGAGGGAACAGGATACAAAAAAAGGAGGAACATATAGCTTTTATGAACATATATCAGCAAGAATTCTTTTTTGAAAGATTGCTTTGATTATGATGTACTGTTCTGTATGCATGCTGTACTTTACAATGAAGAGCAATATAGCACGAAATTCTGGAAGAACATATAGAAACTGGCATTGGTGGCTGTCCTCGGGGAGAAGAATCAGTCAACACTCAGTACAGATATTTTTACTACATATACTCTCTTTCCCTCTTAACTTAATATACAGAGCACCTTTTAACAAATAAATGAGTAAAGAAATAAGAAAATATGTTCAAGTTTTGCTCATATATACATAATATTAAAATTGAAGGTAAGCAATGAAGAAAATTTGTATCTCATGGTCAAATGGAAAAATCTTCAAAAATGGGGGTGAGTGGTGCCTGCTATTTGGCCATGCTTGAAATAAAAGAAAATTTGATAAAGTTACTAATGGAATAACCAATTTTCTATACATAGAATGTGAATCAATTTTAACAGCTGCAGTGTCTTATTTCTGTAGCCCGAAGATTTATGATATTTTATAAGTAAACTGTTCCCACCAGATATTTTTAACTACCCCGAGTAGTTAAACCAATTGTCAGCCCCAGAACCTCCCACCTCCCAGGGCAGACTACTGCCCTTTACACCTCAAAAAGATGAGGATTGTAAATCCTCAATCCACAACCCCCAGCCTTGGGGAATCTTGAGTGGAAACTGAGATTCATTATAAAGTAAGAACATTTAATGTGACATACCAACTGAAATCACAGAATGTTTCTATGCACTCTATTTAGATCATTCAATATAGATAATGATCTGTTAAGCCAGGAAATCCAGTTCAGTGAGGAACTAAGGATGATGAGCTTTAGCTAAAGCCTATCTATTAGGGAAAAAGTAAAGAAAAAGCTAAAAATACTAGAAGTTCCTCCTTCCCCTGTCCTGGGGATTGAACCCAGGGTCTCATGCACATGCTATGCTAGTGCTCCACCACTGAGCCACATCCCACCCCCAAATGTCGAAGGTTCTAAAGAAGCATGACGTAAGCAGCTCAGCAGAGATCCTAAACAGCAGAGCTTTGGTAAAACTAGAATAGAACCTAATAATTTCAGGCAGAAGCTTTTTAGGGTTTATTGTTGTGGTGGTTTGGTTTTTGTGGTATTGGGGGTTAAAGCCATGGTACTCCACCACTGAACTTCTTATATTTTATTTTGAGACAGGGTCTCACTAAGTTGCTTAGGCTCATCTCAAACTTGAGATCCTCCTCCCTCAGACTCTGAAGTAAACTGAGATTACCAGCTCAGATAGAAGTTAAAGGCACTGAAGTTCTGCACATAGTTCAAAGCAGTGGAATATGGGTTTAGCCTGTGTAAAGCCTTGGGTTCAACGCTCAGCACCAAAAAAGGGGCCAGATTATCACTTTCCTCCCAGGAGCACCGTAATAAGAAAGTTACCAATGGAATAACCATTGTTATAACCATTGTGAATTTGATTTTAAAATAAGTGTATACTAGGGCATGAGGTATGAGAGATGAATAAAGTATCTGATTAAAAATCATGTGTGGAAGACTGGGTTTTGGCTCAGTGGTAGACCACTTGCCTAGCACGTGTGAGGCCCTGGGTTTGATCCTCAGCATCACATATAAATAAACAAATAAAATAAAGGTATTGTGTCCATTTACAACTTAAATATATATATATATATGGGCTAGGAATGTGCTTCTGTGGTAGAGCAGTTGCCTAGCATGCATGAAACCTTGGCTTCTATTCCTAGTACCACAAAAAAAAAAAAGGATTCAGATATATATATATATATATATAACTCCAAGGTATTGAGAGCAGAAATTCAAACAGATTCATGTGCACCAATGTTCACAGTAGCACTAATACAATAGGTGAAAGTCATCCAATATCCATCAACAAATGCATTGATAAGAAGAATGTGAAAAATACATAATAAATTCATATTCTACCATAAAAAGGAAAGAAATGCTGACCCATGCTACAACCTTGAGGGCATTCTGCTAAGTCATAAATGAGCCAGTTGTCAATGACAAGTATAATTCCACTTATATGCGGTATTATAGAAGTCAAATTCACAGACATAAGAAGTACTATGGTGGTTACCAGGAGCTGGCACAACAGAAGCTGTTGTTTAATGAGGACAGAGTTTCTGTTTGGTATGAAGAAAAGGTTCTAGCAATGGATGATGCTGGTAGTTGTACAACCAGGTAAAATGTACTTAATGCCATGAACAATATGGTTAAAATGAAGTAGTTTGCATTTTGGGGGTATATTTTGTATATTCACCAGGTGTATTTTTTTAAAAAAATGGGTGAATTTATAGAGTTACCAAAAAAAATCAGTGAATGCAAAAACAGAAAGATGAAGGTTATTAAAATTCAAAATGGGGCTGGGGTTGTGGTTCAGTGGAGGGGCGCTTGCCTAGCATGTGTGAGGCACAGGGTTCAATCCTCAGCACCACATAAAAAACAAATAAATAAAGTATTTAAAAAAATAAAATGCTGCTTTGAAAAGTATCAAAACGGATCTTATTTGAATCTATTGAAGAAACAGAAAGTAAACTAGTCAATTACCATTCCAGTTATTATTCCCTTCAAATGAGAATGTGACC